>NW_013565401.1:0-3195 GCF_000499605.1 Eimeria maxima | reverse complement strand
CGTAGAAGCTGATGCGGTTCCACGGTGATAAGTGGTAGGAAAGCGTGTTGCTGTTGCGTGTACGTGTTTGGGCTCTGTGCGGGGTATTTAGGCTCTGCAATGTGCATTTGCAACAATGTGCATTTGCAACACAGTATCTGATGTAAAACGGCATATGGAAAGGAGATGCGCTTGCTACGTATGTTGTTGTAGAAGTCGGGGGCGACTACGCATCGGCATTTAGCAAACGCTCAGTAGTACTTGTTAGCAGCCCTACTGTGTGTTGTGGCAGTTGGGTTGGGGAGCACGAACTAGCGAATGATTGTCAAGGTGGGGAAGAGCGATGAACACGAATTGGACGAATATTCCCTTCTCTCGAACGAAGCACAGAGCGAAGTGGCCAGTGCATTCTGCAGAAAGTGAGTAGCAGCAGAGAAAAGCAGCTTTTTAGATAAACTGTTGGTTTGGCTGTAGTTGACCTGCTTAGTGCTCAGGGTGGGTTGCAGATGTGTGTCAATGATATGATGTCGAGCAGTCGGTCACTCGGCCGCATGTCTGCAACACCTTTTCATGGCTATTAGGACCGAGCAAGTTGACAGATTCCTCCGGCTATGTGGCTTACGCATTTTCCAATCCTTGAACATTGTCGATTCAAGCTGGTTTTCTACAATAAAGCGATTCGAAGAGAGAGCCACACGCAGTCTGCAGTTGCTTTGTAATTGGTATTCAGTTAGCACTGACTTCGTTTGTGCTGGTTGGAATGTGCTCGGTCCGCGACAGGCGTAGCCAATTTGTTTTGTTGCAAAAGTGTGGGAGCCGATTGTGTGCAAACTATTTGTTCCAGAAGGTACGCACTCGAATGCAAAGGTCTGCAGTGAGGTGATGCTCAGCGCCATCAGAGCCGCTTGTGCATCCTCTGAAGCACATCAAGAGCATTCACGTTCCTGAGGCTGCTACAAGTACTGTTGTGTTCCAGGCAGTATGCAAGCAGGCATGGAGGTGCCAAGCGATTAGCTGGTTAGTACGGGCGACTGCTTTGGCTTTGTATTATGTATTTGTGTTACACGGACTAACTTTAAAAAATACTCACTGAATAAATGCGAGTGTATGTTGGCGGTGCATAAGCAGCGCAATGCGTTGCTGGAGTTGGCAACAACTATGCAGTAGTTTCAATATAACATATTGTACAGCCTGGCCGTGTATGATGGTTGATGCTATGGTGTGGACGGAGGTACCCAAGGGTTGGATGCTAACGCAGGTCTAGCCACGGCGATATATAAGAGTTCGCTAGATAAGTCTGCGGGAAAATGAGGAATGTGTAGCTTAAGCGGCTGTTGCGTTTTTTGTAAGATCATTTGAACTGTTGTGAGTCCCGCGATCTCTGGACGGGCTTTGCTTACGATGGCCTTCTAAGCCGGATGCGCTGCTGTGCAGTTGGAAGTACCTTTGTGTCACCGTCGTTTTCGCCTGCCTAAATAAACTTTGGCTTTCATCAGGCTGGTCCGCTGTGTGTGCCGAACAGCGAGGCGGCTTGCTCAAGCTACTAGCGTCAGGCTATGGAGTGTGTGTGCGCGTCTACGGCCACGGTGTATGGAAGCCTACTCTGGCCTTACCATCTCTCCTGTGTGCGCTGGAAAGCATGCACTGACCGAATAGCCAGTGGCACGTCTGCGTGAGGTATCATTCGAGGAGAACAGTTTGTAGGAAGTTCAACGCACGCGTTAGCAACTTCATCTCCGAGGCGAGGTTGTTTCTACTGTCACCTTTCAGGCTGTACGATAGAAGCCATGAATGTTCGCATCTACTGGCATGCATCTTTTGCAGGGATGCACGGAGCAAGGCGCCGCTTTGCTTTCAGCAGTGCGCATCTGTACTACCTACTTTGGTGGGGTGTTTCGACGTTGCAATACTCTTCTAGTTACAGAGGCGCTGCGGCAACGTGAAGCAATTCAACCAGGGCTCTCAATGCAGGCGGTTCCACGCCTCTGGATGTGCTATTTAATTTTCATTGGGTTCATGTGCACTGCTGTTAATAAACCCCGTCAGCCGGGAAGATAACCTAAGTGCCTTGCTGCACGATGAGGAGTTCGTGGGTGTCCGCATCGTGGGTTTATGTGGTTTGTCTGCTCATGCTCACGAACACAGTGGACCGGCGGCTTCCCTGGCATTGCAACCGCTTACTGGCTCTTCCAGAACGTATGCGCGTAAACAGCAGGCGGAAACGAGGAACAGAAGTTAGCTAGAGCACTCTGCGGCGACCCCAAATTTCGCGATCCCAATTCATCCGTTTTGCTCTGTTGTGAATACTCTTCTGAGTCAGTTTGTATGCACGGATGAGCGAATACATACGTGCATGCGAGACGGTTGACGAGATTGCTGTATGAGAAGTTGGGCAGGCGTTTGAGCTTTGCACGGTGTGTTTGTCTGTCTCCATGGACAGGCGTTCTCGGCCATTGAGTACCCGCTTGCGACGCAGAGCTTGACCAGGCACAACATAGATTACCTCGGTAAACTGGGAACATAGTACGTGCGCAGTCCAACAGGTGGTGTGCTATAGCAGAGGCGAGGAGGCGACTGTTTTCAAATGCATACTGGTATTGACCCCCATACCGGTTGGCCACCACTCTAACTGGTTGTCGGAGAACAGCATTGGCCGCGCTCCGTCGCCCAGGACGAGACCAATGCGCCCGGAGCAAATGCTCTAGCCGCTTACATGCCAGAATGCCGAAACGTCAAATAATCATACGGGATGCAAACAAAGTAAGCACTGGCGAACTCCAGAGCAATCCTTGCTCTGTAAGCAGAATTTCCGTTGGTGTTCCAGCAAGGAACAATTTGACCAGGGTTCCAAACAAAACCAGTCTCATTACCTCTGCAGTTGGTAGTCAATATGCGGCGTGTTTGTTTTTCCCCCTTGTAACAGGTTCCATCTGCCGATAGGAGTCTACGCAGCATTTGGCGGAGAGGTAGTTCGGATCGGATGGTCTAAATTATGGTCTGTTTGCACACAGTGGCATATGCAATGTTTGGTGGAGAGATGGGGGTCCCATGCTTGAGCATCGTGCGGTGATGAAATTTGTGTGCACTTGGCTTCTGACTCAGTTGAGTGGAACGATGCCATCTATCTCTGGCGTTGTGACCTGTTATTGTCTCCCCTTGGCCAGGAAGTATGTTCATAATTAGAAGCCACATTTGCGAAAACATGGGGCATAAGGA
>NW_013565400.1:0-2713 GCF_000499605.1 Eimeria maxima | reverse complement strand
ATTTATTTATTTATTTATTTATTTATTTATTTATTTATTTATTTATTTATTTATTTATTTATTTATTTTAGTTTTTATACGCCTTTGCTGCTGCTGCTACTTGCTGCTGTTGCATGTTGCTGCTACTTGCTGCTGCTGCTGCTGCTGCTGCTACTATTTGCTGCTGCTGCTACTTGAATAATAATACTAATAATAAATAAATAAATAAATAAATAAATAAATAAATAAATAAATAAATAAGTAATAATTATATATTGCCAATTAAGTCAATAAAAAAAGAAAAAAAAAGAAAAAAAGAAAAAAAGAAAAAAAAAGAAACAAGAGACAAAAAAAAGGATTAACAACAAGAAGGTATATATTTGTCTCCTTTTTTGTCTCTTTTTTCTTTTTTTCTTTTCTTTTTTCTCCTTATTTATTTATTTACTCTTTTTTCTTCCCTTTTATTTTTCTTTCTTTTTTTTTTCTTTTCTTTTCCTTGTTTCTTTCTCCTTATTTGTTTCCTTCCTCTTGTGTCTCCTTCCTCTTGTGTCTCCTTTGTCTCCTTCCTCTTGTGTCTCCTTCCTCCTGTGTCTCCTTCCTCCTGTGTCTCCTTCCTCTTGTGTCTCCTTCCTCTTGTGTCTCCTTATTATTGTGTGGCTCTTTCTTCTAAGGGACAATGTCTATTAATTAATTAATTAAATTAATTAATTAATTAAATTAATTAATTAATTAATTAATTAATTAATTAATTAATTAATTAAATAAATAAATAAATAAATATAAGGAATTAAATCCTCCTAATAGGATCAATCCATAGCCTAGATGTCTCCTTTTTGTCTTTTTTTTCTTCCTTTTTTTCCTGCATTTTTTCCTGATTATTCTCCTTATTATTATTATTATTATTATTAATATTATTAATATAATTATAATAATTATATTTATTATATAGATGCATAGGATCCCATGGTCTTTTTCTTCTTCTTCTTGGTGGTGGATTAGGTGTAGGTGCTGGGATCGGTTGGGGATCGGTTGGGGGTCGAGGGTTAGGTTGTGGTGTAGGGGAAGGAGGAGAAGGAGGAGGAGGAGGAGGAGGAGGAGAAGGAGGAGGAGGAGAAGGAGGTAATATAGGTCTCCTTCTTCTTCTTGGGGGTAAGAGAGGATCCCTTATTGGATCTGTTAGTGTAGGGGGACCAGGTATAGCAGAAAAAGTAGTTATTAATTGTGTACTAGTACTAGTAACTATAGGGGGTGGGTATGGTGTTACTGGTGGTGGGGTTGTTGGTGGGTATGGTGTTGGTGGTGTTACTGGTGGTGGGGTTGTTGGTGGATAAGGAGGAGGATAAGGATAAGGAGGAGGATAAGGATAAGGAGGAGGATAAATAGGAGTAGGAGGATAAGGAGGAGGAGGATAAGGAGGAGGATAAGGAGGAGGAGGAGAGGAGGAAGAGGAAGAGGAGGAAGAGGAGTGTGTTACTGATGGTGGGGTTGTTGTTGTTGTATTTTTTTGTGCAGAATATTCAAGAAATTTAATTCGTGTATCTATTTCTATTATTATACGAAATATACCCAATAAATATGAATAAGATAAGGAAGAAGAAGGAGAAGGAGAAGGGAATAAGGGAGGAGGAGAAGGAGGAGGAGGAGGAGGCAGGGAGGGAGAAGGGAGGGAGGGAGAAGGGAGGGAGGGAGGAAGAGAGGGAGAAGAAAAAGAAAAAGAATCAGAAAAAGAAGAAGAAGGAGGAGGAGGAGGAGAGGAAGAAGAAGAAGAAGAAGAAGGAGGAGGAGAGGGAGGAGAGGGAGGAGAGGGAGGAGAAGGAGAAGGAGAAGGAGGAGGAGAAGGAGGATAAGGAGGATAAGGAGGATAAGGAGAAGGAGGAGAAGGATAAGGAGGAGAAGAAAAAGGATAAGAAAGAGAAGAAAAAGATTCATTAATTAATTCATCTAATAAATATAATAAGGAAGAAGGAGAAGAACCTAATATATGTAGGGAGGAACAAGCTAATCTATGACCTAATAAAGGAACAAAACAACAAATAAATAAATATTTATTTATTTATTTATTTATTTATTTATTTATTTATTTATTTATTTATTTATTTATTTATTTTATTTCCTTATTTTTTATGTATTTATATATGTATATATGTATATATATGTAAATACATAAATATACAAATAAATAGAGAAAAAAGAATAATAAAATAAATAAATAAATAAATAAATAAATAAATAAATAAATAAATAAATAAATATAAATTAATTAATTAATTAATTAATTAATTATAATTACCTGTAGGTTTATTAGCAATAAGAATAGGCATATAAATAAATACATAAATACATGAATAAAAAGAGGAAAAAGAAGCAAATAAATAAATAAATAAATAAATAAATAAATAAATAAATAAATAAATAAATAAATAAATAAATATATTTACCTGTAGCTTTATTAGCAATAAGTATAGGTAGATTTAATTCCCCTAATATACATGTATTATAAGGAAATAAATCATAATAAATAAGACGTAGATCTATAAAAAAAGAAGAAGAAGAAATATTTATTCCTTCCCCGTACTTTCCTGTTATATCCCCTATATTACATAAATAAGGATTATTTATATAATTATTAGGTGTACAATTATATTCTGCTCCTTCTCTACGTTTATTTGTTGCTGAACTGTATACAAACAAACAAACAAAATAACCTACATATACATATACTTATAATATATAT
>NW_013565399.1:0-3048 GCF_000499605.1 Eimeria maxima | reverse complement strand
ACACTGGCTGTTTTAGCGAATGCCCTGCTACAACGAAAAGCAGAACTGACTAGCTGATAGGAAATTGGCCATGCGCTAATACTTCAAGGCAGCGTTGCAGCAAGATCTCCGCCTTTTCACGAGTCCACCAGAGCAGCACCCAGCACACGTAGTGCGGAACTAATTTGTTAGTTTGTTGTGCACTGCGCCCTAGGGCTGTTCCGAGATCGTGGGGACAATACCCAACGACAGATTGTGACCTTAAATGCGAAAACATGGTACCTCTGGCTCCACAAAGTTTGTTCATTTCTCTGGACTCTCATATGGTGACACGTGCCTGGCGCAATGTCCACAGAAGGCACAAACTACCGTTCGAACTTATGCGGGTCACCCACTCCAATATTGTGAGGCAGCCAAATAGAATACTACAACGAACCTGCATCCGACACAAGGTCCAGCGCGATCATGCCATCGCCAAGATTACCTGGATCCACATGGTCTTACCCCTGGCATCGAACGGTTACACGGTAGCCAAAAGGCATGAAGGTATGGAATCATGGACTCATGGGCTCCTCCTAGCCCGTCGCTGCCACAAGACCGAGGCGGGCGCTTGAAGCTCGCAAGCGCGTACAGTTACAGAGGACTGCAGATGACTCTCTTCGGCGAAGGCATTTTGCGTTCAAATAGCCCACTTCGCAGCACAGGTCTCAATAACTTGAGGTGGTGATTTCTAGCCCATCGCAGAGATGAACCTAACCTTAAACTTAAAATATTGTGTAACGACACTTGCAAGGCCGTCTGAGTGTCTGGACGTCCTTTGCAACAATAGGCTGCCGAGCAAAGCGCTAACGCCTGGGAACAAGAACTCACTTCCTTCGCGCCAAAAGAAATGGCCCGTGTTCCTCTGGTACCAACACAGTACTCTCCTTTGATACGCAATTAAATAAGTTTATTCATTGTATCGAAAGCCGTAACCAAAATTCGCCAAAGCAGAAATGCCACGCTACTGTGATGCGTGCGAATCGAAATATGTGTAACCAAAAAACCCAATATTCAAACGCAGCGCTTATGGACAAGTTTAAACAAGTGGATGCTCTTGTGTTCCTTAGAAGGAACGAAATCCTCAGCCACAAGGCAGGCGCACTTCCTGCAGCAAGCACAATGGCACAGCTCAAACAACCCATAGCATCCAAGGCCACGGATCAAAGCCAAGGGCCATAAAGCCTGCAATCCGTGCCAAGAAAACCAGCTACAACAACGACTATGCGACGACAACAAGTGGGCGACCCACAAGAATAGAGTCGCATGCATACTTCGCTAGGGCCGCGCTACTCCAGGCATGCTCAACAAGCCGTGCATCTTTCACCTAAGCAAATGGAACTCCACTAAAGGCAAAGACTTACCAGCTGCATTACCACGAGAAGCAAGCAACTTGTGCGCGCACCGTCAATACACCATACAAGGACGGTTTAGGCATTCGAACCAGTCAACCTAGACTCCCCAGTGTTTTTATGCAGGGGAAAAGACCAATTGTCTCTAGTAACTTTCGAAACTTGCTTGCTGATTCAGTGGCAGTCCGGACGCCAAAACAACGGGCAGGTCTGAACGGAATCCAAGGCAGTCCGTACTTAAACACTTACTACTGACAGCGCTCGAAAACTGCTCTGGTATTTGTTCTTCGCACACAGCGGATCCAACTAACACTCCCATCTATGCATGCAGGCACAACTCTTCGACGTTTCTCCAGCCACAGCGACGGAACAATCCCTTCAACACGAAAGAATTGTTTCTGAGGACGCTGCGGCAACCTCAAACTCGTTTTACACTAAAAACGCACCGTCTATGTGCGCGTTTTCCCAACACTGTCCAATCACACTGTGAGCAGTTCGTGTGCCTGAAAGCTCACAACCACCTTTTTTTCGCCTTGGAGCACCTGTCTCTGTGGGCTCCAAAGTTCGCAATGATCCATACTGTCATCTAAGTGTCACACAATCCACATACTACTTCGCCTTCCAAATAGGGGGAAGACGGATCGACGACGACTATATCCCCGAAACACTTTTTCGAGCTGTTGCTGCCGCTTACGACCTGCGTCCGCCGCACACTTTGACACCTTATGGCATGTCTAACGCTGAGTTGAAACACCATCACTATCAAGCCTCTCTCCAACCCTTGCTACAACTCCACTCACCTTCCGCTCCACATATTTTTTTAAGTCAACACACGTTGCCATTTATGGAAACAGGCTGAGAAGCCGTAGATGCATTGCTCAAGATTTTGCTTGCATACCGCATCTGGCTACTGGATGTGCGTCTGGGGACCTACCGCACAAAACGTAGAGGCAATCCCTACTTGTTGCCAAACGCTATTTGCATAGTAACAGTCCTCGTTTACACATAACCCCACCCTACGGCGTGTACAAACTTATTCTAGAATGGCCGCCACAAACTGCCGAGTGCTTGCCTGCAGATCTATCGCCCCTTGAGCATGTGGATGACACATTTTTGCCAGTATGCGTACGACTGTCAGGACGTTTTGCAGTCCTACAAAAACCTTAACCCATCCGAACAACCCACCTTCGTCAATACCCTGTACTTTGTACTGCACACCTGTAGGTTTCCCACCTTTAACAGAAGCAAAGTGGCAACTCTTTGATGCAGTGCTTAAGGGGCAGCCTGGAAAACCAACTTCCTGAGCCATATACTTGCCGAACTGAACAATCGCAACATTTTTCTACCATCATGATGCCACACAAAATGCCACAACTAATTCATGGGCGCTCATCCTCTAAAATACAGCACAGTCAGAAAAAGAAGGAAAGGAACCCAAAGGAGCGCAGACTGGCCAAAAGTGCCCCAAAGGCCACTTCCCGGCAAAACGCATTTTCTACCGTCGCCAGCGAAGACACCCAAGTGTCAAGGCCTTAACCTCTAGCCCCCACATCCATCTCACAAAATTACAAGCAACAACATCAGCCAGGGCTGAAAGTATATGCATATTCCGAAGGACCCACCAGATCCAGCACTTCGATGGTGCACCTGTAGACGCCCTAACACACTGTCTGCTCTT
>NW_013565398.1:0-39908 GCF_000499605.1 Eimeria maxima | reverse complement strand
TATATATATAATGTATATAGCATATTGAGTATATATGCCCGTACATATGTCCTTTGTATTATACTTATTATACATTTTTATATTATTAATTATATTTTATTTAATTATATTTTATTTAATTATATTTTATTTAATTATATTTTATTTAATAAAGGAGAAGGAGAGACAGGAGACAACATAATCCTTTTTTTTTGTCTTTGCCTCTGTGTATATTTCTCTTCTTATTTATAACATTTTTCTTCTTATACTTGTTTATTATTATTATGTTTTTTATTGATTATTTTATTGCTGCTAAGGAGACAGCTGCATGGGGAAGAAGTGTCTCCTTAGTGCAGTGCAGCGCAGCAGAGGCAGCAGAAAAGGAGACAGGTAGACAACAGTACAAGAGAGACAGTCTCTATATCAAGGGAGTAAGACTATAGATGAACAATTACCTCCATACATAGCAGCTAGCTGCAGCGCTAGGTAGCCAAGGGGCAGCTAGCTAGCAGCTAGCTGTGGCACCTATTACACCTACCCAACGGGGTTAGCTGAGGGGACAGTTCTCCGCCAGTACTTGCTGCAGCACCAGCTAGCCATGGGGGGCTGGTGCAGCATAAGCTAGCCACACTAACTATCTGTACCACTGGCTAGCTAGGAGTAAGGGAGTGCTGCTTGGGTTGACAGAAGAAGGGTTTCTTGCCCTCCTCTCTCCATTCCTTTTCGTGCTGCAGCTGTCTTAGGATAAATAAATTATTATTATTATTATTATATGTAAAAACAAAGAAAGAAAGGTATTTGTTATATAAATCCCCTTCTTTCTTCTTTTTTTCTCCTTTGCAGCGGCAGCAACATATACTAAGAAATGAATGCCAATCATAAATGGGTTCGCTGCCTGTTAGAACGCGCAAGAGAGCGCATCAGGGGCAGGAGGGGCAAGAAATAGCTTTTTCCCTCTTTTTATTGTTAGATCTAGAATAGGAAATACATTAAAGTGTAAAGTTAATAATAGCAACAGTAACTGAGAGGGAGCAGAGAGCAGGTATATGGCGTGTTTGGCAAGAGCCGGGCTCATCTCCTGCTCTTTTTGTAGGCTGCTGCATGCATGCAGCTTCTATCTCCCTAATGTTTTTAATGTATTATTCTTTATTATAATTATTTATTTCATTTTACTAAAGACTGCTGTTGCGTATACACCCCGCTGCCTTGCTGCTGCTCGCGCACACCGGGGAAGTGACCTGTGGGCGCCTGCCTGCCTGCTGCTGCAGCGGCGCCTTCAGGGGTTTTTTGGATTTGTTTGATGTGTTACTAAATAATTTAAATTATTATTTAAAATATATGTATTTTAATATGGATAATTAGGGCCACCGGCAACAATATTTCAATACGAACCAGCGGAAGCTGCCGCCGGTCCTGCTGGCACTGCGGCTGCCGCTGCCGTTGCGGCTGCCACTGCGGTTGCTGCTGCGACTGCTGCTGCTGCTGCTGTTGCTGCCGCCGCTAGTGTTCTTACACTGGTTATTTGTATGGATATTGCTATTTATGGTTTGTACGGGATTATGGCATGAGGTTTCTGAGGTGTACGCACAGCCTGGACCCACCGGTCTAGCCGGTCTGTAGGGTTTTCCTATCTTTGGTGTCTTAGCAGATAAGAAAAGGAGTTGCAGGAGAGCAGCTGCAGCATCGCTTGTTTGTTTGTTTCTTCTTCACTTCTCTGTCCTCCTTAAAGGAGTAGTTGTTTACCACCAAAAGGTCGCTTGTGTTGCATGCATCCATCAAACAACATCAGGGAGTTGTTAGCCGCAGGGCCCCCCTCCTCACCATACAGGATGCCCACTGGCAGCAGCTATACAGGAGTTGCTGCTGCAGGTTGCTGCAGGGCCTGACTCTGAAGCTGCAGCAGGAGGCTGCCAGCGGAACCATTTGCTGCTGCATTGTAGTGTATCTGCAGCTACGAGACGGAAGAAACTTTTTGTGCTCATAGTTTACAGATACCACAGCAGACAGCATGGGAGTCTGGGGCGGCTCGGCTGCTGCGTTGGCCTCAGCCTTTGCTCCCCCTTTTGTGGGGAATGCCTACAGTGCGGCTGTGTTGCTGCTGCTGCTGCTGCAGGCGCAACAGGTGTTACAGGTTGTTGCTGCTGAGGTAGGGACAGACACTTCACAGGAAAATGCAGCTAATCAGGTAAGTGGGGCCAAGGAGGCGGCAGCACAGCGAACACAACAGATGCAAAGAGGCACAAAGGAGACACGAGAGGTAGCAAGAAAAAGCAACAAACAAGCAAAACTTCTGCTGCAGCTGCTGTTGCTGTGTCTGCTGCAGCTGCTGCTGTTGGAGAGAACAAACAGCAGAGGGGGGCACATCGATAGAACTGCATCTCTTCCTCCTATAAAGACTCTTGAGGTAGACAAGGAGGCAAGCCTTTCTTCCCCTTTGTCCCCTTCTATGTCTCCTCCGCTGTCTCCTGTGGGTCTGTGTCCTTTTTCGTCTCCTCCTTTGTATCCTTCCTAGTCTCCTATTTCGTCTCCTTCACTGTCGCTTTCCTTGTCTCCTTCTTTGTCTCCTTCTCCGACCCTCCCTCTGTCTCCTTTCCCTCAACATTGCCAGGTGCCTTGCAGCAGCTGCTGCTGTAGCAACAGCAGCGGCTGCTGTTGCTTCTGCACTTGATGGTACAGCAACTTCACCTACAATCGCTGCTTCTGCTTCTGCTGCTGCTGCTGTTGCTGCTGCTGTTGCTGCTGCTGTTGCTGCATTTCCTGCTGCTGTTGGCTTCAGGGGTCAGGGATAACTGGTCCGTCGTCCTCCTCAAGTAAGGAGGTAAGACAGCAGCACGCTCTCCCATCCGAAGCAAAAGACGTCTTATTTGCTGCTGCTGCTGCTGGTGCTGAGGCATCTGAAGATATTGCAACAGCAGCAGGGGCCCCTGGGGCCCAACAAGAAGAAGACCTTGTCCGGTGGGGGGGCAGCTCCGTCGGGGGGTCCCTCAGCAACTCCCATAGGTACAGTTTCTTCAGCGGGAGGCCCTCATGCCCCTCAAGAAATCCGGAGGCACAAGAAAAAAGGATGAGAGCTGCTGCAGCTGCAGGCGCTGCTCTGCTGCAGAGTCATTTTGTGCATCAGGAAAGGTGGCTGCTGCTGCAGCGTAGCAAGCAGAAAAAGCTCGAAGCTGCTCAGCAGCAAGCACAGCAGCCACAGCAACAACTCCAGCAGCAACAACAGCGGCAACAACCGCAGCAGCAGCTGCAGCAGCAGCATCAGGTTCCATCAGCTGGCGGTGTCCAAGAAGAAGGGACTAGGTTAGGTGTCCCCCGAGAGCAGAAGGTTGGCACATCAATGAAGGACGTTTTGGTGCCTGTTGCTGCTTCTTCTGCTGCAGCTGCAACTGCAGCTGCTGGTTCTTTGGCTGCTAAGAGAAGCGAAAAGGAGACAGGGCAGAGGGCCCCACAGGTCGCCCCTCCCCCCACGTGCCCTCTGCCTCCGAAGGTGTCTCCTTTCTTTCTCCCGTCTCTTGGGGAGCCCCTCAGTCCCTTGGAGACACCTCAGGTAGGAGACACCTCCTTGCAGGTGGCTATGGATGAGAAGGTGTATAGGGAGGCACTAGAGGGTACAGGTGCTGCTGCAGTGCCGTCCCCTGCTGCCGCATTAGAGACAAGAACTCGCATGCAGCAGCGCATGCAACAGGAAAACAGGCCCACTGAGGGTATGGGCTTTCGCAATGTGTTGGGGGGCTTAGAGGTCACTGCAGAAGAGGGAGAGTGGTTGTGGCCTACAGACTCGTTGCATGCAAATCTTTGGGGCTTTTCGAAGACAGATCCGCATGAGCATGCAAGTTGGTTTGTTACAGACAGGAGACAAGGGGCAGCTGTAGGTATAGGGGACACCCCTGAATTAACATGGGTTTTAGGGGCCCCCTTAGAGACTGTCTCCTCTACTCGTTACCCATCCCCATCAGAGGTACGAGCAGCCTTAATGGAGGCCCTTGAGCTAACTTTTCGCATGCATGCACAGGACATTCAAAAAGGGAGTTCTCTTTTGGGGAATTCCTCTAGAAGGCCTCATGCAGGGGCCCCGCATGCAGCAACGCTGCAGTTCAGCTTCGATGTTGTGCCGCTGCACGAGCAGCGGCTAATACATGCAGAGTCCGAGGGGCCCTTGGGCCCCTCACCTATCGAGTTAGTAGGGGAGCTTCTAGGGGAAACTTTTGCTGCTGCTGTCTTGGAGGTCTTTGAAAGAGACTTGGAGACACCTGCGCAGGCCCAGCTATCACGAGGAGGCACACGAGAAATTTCTCTTGTAGAAGGGGGCTTGGGGCTGCATGCAAAGGGACACGCGGACCAATGGATGCGGCGGTTGGTGCTGCCAGAGGAACTAACAAGGATAGAACTCTTAGCATTGACGCTACAGGAGCTGAGGCTGCTGCTAGCACTAGAGGAGGAGATGGGGGGTCCCCAGGCCCCTTTACCCTCAGAGGACTGGGCCCCTGAAGATAGGGAAGAACGCCTTCATTTCCTTTGGCCGCCTCAGGAGCTCCACGCGCATGCAACAGCAAACAGGCAAAACGAGTTGCAGCAGGCTAGCAAGCGGAAGCAGCAGCAAAAGCAGCAGCAGCAAAAGCAGCAGCAGCACCAGCAAGAGCAGCAGGCCGGGGAAGCAGATGATGATTACCTCCTCGAAGAAGAGGAAGCCTTCTGGGAGCTGATGATGGCTGATCCTGGTGAATGGTAAAGCAACACTTCTCCCGCTGCAGCGCGTCTCCTGCTGCACCTTAAAAACTAACAACAACCCCACTATTGCTTGCATGCACTGTGTAGCCTTAGCAGGACGTCTAACGGGGGCCCTTAGAAAGGGGACAGACAGTTTGTCTTCAGTAGCCCCTTCTTGCGGCCTCCCCGTACGCCTTTGCTACCTACAAGACAATGTAACGAGAGGGACAGCACAGACTTGCTGCTGCCGCTGCTGCTGTTGTTGTTTCATTAAACCCCTCAAGTACTAGACGCGTGCAGCAGCGCAGCAAGGGGACAGAGGCAAGGGGCCATAGGTTCCTTGGAAGCCTTTTCAGCAGTCTCGTCCTACTCCAGGAAGCTCAAATACGTCTCGCTGCCTCTTCTACTGTTGCTGCTGCAGCTGCTCAACAGCAGCAACAAAAACAGCAGCAGCAGCATTACCAAGGGTTCCAATAAATAAGAAAGCTGGTTGCCCTCAGGGCCTCACAGTCAACTTTGGCCTCAGCATCAGCAGGAGCCGGCAGCGGCAGCGGGATAATATTTAGTTAAGCAACAGCAGCCTCTAGTATTGCTGTTGGAGTCATGTGCGGCAGCAAAAGCAGCAACCGCATGCAGTGCAGCAGTAGCCGGACAAAGGACAAGATCCGATCCGACCAATTTGGAGACAGCATCTTTCTGAAGCAGCCACAGACTCTAATGCTGCTGCTTGTATTGCTCCTGCTGCATGTAGCAGATGCTGCATGCAGCATGTCCCATCGTTGTGAAGGTTATGCTTGGAGTTGACGCTCCGGAGGGGTCATGCAGCAGCCATACATACAGCTGAACTGCAATTGAATGTGCAGATAATAAAAGAGTCGGGAATGTTACATTTGCCAAGCGTTATGGAGACTGCAGGTTGCTGCTTGTAGCTATCTCCCCAGCTGTGGGGCGTTCCCTGACTAGCGTATTGTCTTGGTCCCGAGAAAGTTCTGCATAAGGGCGCCAGTGCATCTGCGTTAAGGGTCTGAGTAGGGTTTAGGGTTTAAGGCTTAGGGCGTAGTCAAGGTATACGACTTAGCATCGAGATACCTACAGCCAGGAGAGACACTGGGCCCAGCGAAGAGTTCGTTAGATGTATGGGGTAGGCAGGAAGCCCGATGGGGATAAAGAGGTGTCTCTACAAACACAATTAAACTTTAAGCCAAAACGCATAGAATGCCCCCATATAAACCCAGAGGCAGATGTGCAAACTAACAACAGTCTGCTCTAGACAGCTGAAGAATCGGCGGTGTACGTATACCCCTGAACAACCCGCATCACCGCCCCCCGCCTCTACGTAAACCCTAAAACGTAAACCCTAAAAGCCAATTACCTAATTTCCAGCCAAGCCTGAAGCCCCTACATACTCATCCACACATGCACCCGTCTACATTAGCGGTAGCTGCAGCACTTTTAACAATAAGGAGTAGCAGCACTCGCCCCTGCATCCTCGGTAGTGTCAGGAAGCAGCAGATATTCCTCCTCAGCATCCACTTCCGTTCAGCATTATGAACACTAAAGATCAGAAAAAACATATGGCACCGTGTTCGTTCTGAGGCATATCCCTCCTGAGGGGACTAAATGAAGCGCCATTCTTGCTGCAGCTGGTGCAGCAAGACCAGTCGCTGTTGCGGCTGCCGTAGCAGCTGCGCATTGTCAATGGCACCCGTAAGCACGGAGGCTGGACCCATGCATGCAGTGCTGTCGTTGTTGCTGCCCCGCCCTCCACCCGCTCAAAGAAGAGCAGCGAACCAAGAAAATGCTCAGACGCCTGCACTAGGCAGCTGTGAGGCTGCATGCATTGAGCCAGAGCGGTGGGACTGCAGGCACTAGGCATCCGGGGGACCGCACAAAGCCCCCATACAGTGCCACTTAGACGCCGAAATCACTCGCACGAACGCGACCTTCCCTAGAAGTGCCTCGTCCCTGCAGCAGCAATAGCAGATCCCAACGACCGAAGAGAACCTCATGTCGCATCTGTCTGGATGACACGTGGTGCCTGCACTTGATGGCACAAGCCCGTATGCTGCATGTCAAAAGATATGAGACTGCTCCCTTTGGGGGGTTGAAGGGAACAAGTAAGCAGAAGAAAAACAACCCGGGAGGAGACACCTACCTGTCTACAAGGATCTTGACGTATTGCTTTGTGTGTCCCACTGTGTGCTCGCTGCGGTCGGAGTGAGAAGAGAACCAAACCTAAACTCCCAGGCCAAATGTCGCATGCAGAGAACAGAGTCGAAATCTTGATATCGCATGCAGCACACCTACGCTAAATGGTCCAAAACCGAATGCATCCGCCGCAACTGTCGAGACCAATAGATGGATCGAGAAGCCCTCCGGCATCTAAACAGATTGCAGGGTGTACAGACACCCCACTTCGACGCAGTGGGCGGATAGCTATGCATGGGTGCATGCATATAGCTGCTGCATGCAGCTGCGTGGTTCCATGCGCAAGCTGGCAGCAGCCGCAGTGGTGTGAAGTGAAGACGCACCTTTTGAACCGTGCCAACCATCCAGTCGTAGCAGGTGTATGACTCGAAGAGCTGGGTTGCTTCTCTGCTACGACGCTTAACCACTTGTGAATTCAGCTGCTTCATCGCTGCAGCAGGAGTATTGGGGCGGGGGTAGAACTGACTGATGTTGACTGCCTGCAGCGCCGCATGCAACAGCAGAGCACGCTGAGAGCGGCTGAATCCCCAAACCAGCATCTGTGGCTGACACAAGCCTAGGCAGGTGCAGCAATCTGGCCAGCTCGCTGTATGAGTTCTGATGGTCTAGGGTCTAGGGTCTACAAGCGGTTGCTGCACGTTGTTAGTGTCATATACGCTTCAAAGCCACTAAAGCCTTCAAGCTTTCAGACCTATCCTCCGGAGGTCCATCCCGGGGCACCTGACCTCCTCCACATTCCTTCTGCCACAGCAGCAGCTGCTGCCAGTGCAAGCAGCCTGAGGACCTACTGGGAAGCGATAGTCGGTCAGTAGCCGCAAGGTCTCGAGGTGGTCTTCTTCCGTCTCGCCCGGAAAGCCGCAAATGATATCCGTCATGATGCTCATTCGAGGGTGGGCCTGCAGGCAGGCATCCACCACCTGTCGAAATTGCTCCACCGTGTAGTCCCGCTTCTGTAGACAATCGCAGCAGAAGCACAAACAGCAGCAGCTGCGGCACATACATCTTCTCCCCCCGCCCTGAAGACATTTTCTTATCGGGAGACCAGTGCCTTAAGACGGCCTCGACATCAGCTGTAGAGGAGGCGACGATACACCGTTGTGGCTGTTGTGCCACAAGGGAATCAGCGAAGTATGAGCAGCAGCAGCAGCCTCATTGGTTGTCTCTTAGCACGCTGCTGTGTATCCGTACCATGCGACTCAGTACGCTGTTGCTGCCGGACTGCACTGGGAGGTGAAGGAATTCGAAGACATTCGGGTGGCCTAAGATATCCGTAGCTGCAGCCAACTGACCCAGCAAGAACGGAGGGTTGCCCATCCCCACGCGCAGCATCACCTCCTCTGGCAGCGGCCGCTGCAGCAGCCGCCGCAGTAGCTGCGTCAGACTGCTGCCAATGTCCAACCCGTAAGCCCCTGCGGCGCAGAATTTTACGGAGACCCTGCTGTACCTTACTGTATGCATGGAGCTGCATGCAGACCCACGGATAACAGCAACTATGCAGGAAGACAAACCAGCCAGTAGGCACAGAGGAGAGAAACGGACGCAAACCAGTAAGAGATGAGACACAGAACAGACGCAGGCACACAAAAGACTAGCAAAGCAACAGACTGAGCTACACCAGATACGCAAGACGATGACTCCAGGAGGAGGCAGAGCCAGGTAGAGAAGATGGAACACAAATACAAGACAGACTGATACACAGAGTCGACAGGGAAGAAATGGATAAAAAACACAACAAAAACAACTGTCGATACAGACGAAGAGCAGAGATATACACACGGAACGAACACACCAGAAAGAAGAAACAAAAAGGTTGGCCAAGGGCCACCTCCACCCCATGGCAGCTTCTTTCAGCCCAGGCGGCCCCTTATATATGGTCTGGCTCAGCTAAGCTGCTTCATCCCCCCCACCCATATGCTTCATACCCATGCAGCTGTGTGTTTGCTGCAGTCGTGTCTGCTGCAGCTGTGCATGCTGCAGCTGTGTCTGTACCCACCTGTGTCTTCGCTGGTAAGCCAAATTTGTGTAGCTCCCTGTTTTATGGCGCTCCGCACCCGAGCTTCAATCGCCTCCTCTGGGTAGCTGCCCAGGTCTCCGCTGCAGCAAGAGAGCCAAAAACGCGCAGCGGCGCCCGTCCTGTATCCCTACTGGTTCCGTTGCTGCAGCAGCTCCTGTTGAAGCTGATGTTGTCCTTCTACTCCAGAGGCTGCTTCCAGCCATAGCAGAGTACAAGACAATCGAGCAACAGGCCGAAGCGCTATAAAGGCATTGCAACAACCAAGCACAACTCAAGTCACAAAGAAAAGAGGAAAGAAGGCAGGCTCACCGCGCGTGCTTTGTCTTGCAATAGGTGCAGTTGCCGAGACATCCCGTGCTAATGGGCACAATTTCTATCAAGCGGTTGCGCCGAATCTTGGGCAAATCCAATGGAGGCAGTCTGCACCGCACCAAATCGAAACACGACAATCCCGCTAACAGCCTAGGGGACCCTATGGAGAATAAGAGGGGCCCCCAATGCGTTAACCGGACCCCTGAAATAACCACAAGGGCCACTAAACACCTTAACAGGGGTCCCTATAAAACCAGAAGAGGCCCTAAGCACCATCACAGAACTCCAAGGGGGTCTCTATACACAAATGGCAGGGGCCCGTCTGTGTTGCACGCTGTGTGTAGCCCCCTCCTTCGTGCCAGATAGCTCTCTATCCTGTCGCTGCAACAGGGGTTTTGCGTGTTCTAGTTTACGATCTGAGGGTTTAGGTTTTGGATACACGCCACGATATTCACGCCACGATATTATATAGTGTTTATGTTTGTTTCGACCGAGACACGTGCTGGGGTGTACAGGCAGCTCACCCCTTGCCGCCGGTGAGGCGGACGATGCGGCCTTGTAGCGCCTCCTCCACAACCTCCACAATGCGGCCAAATGCGGATACACCGACAATCGAGCACTGCTCTAGAAGCGCCTCCTGCCATGGCACAGCAGCCCCTGCAGGGCCCTTGCCGCGCCTGTCGCTTCTAGCTGCCCCTGGTACGCAGCCTGTAACCACGCAGGGGATTTTCCGTCGCAGTTGCTGTTGTTGTTGTTGCTGCTGCTCCTCCTCCTCCTCCTGCTGCCCTGGTGGGGAGCAGCTCTGGAGCTCATCCTCAGTTGTTGCACTATCGCCCGCCGCCAGTTCCGACGGGGAAGGTAATGCAGCTTGCCGCTTCTTGCCCGCACCCTCAGCACCCGCAGCAGCAGCACTAGCAGTGTTGCTGCAAGCGGGTGCCTGTCCCAAGGCCGCCCTTATTACGGAGTAGAGAGCGAACTCCGAGGGGCTCTTCACCGTGCACGAATTGACAACGCAGATGTCAGCCTCATCCATCGTCTCCACAAACCGATACCCCGACGCGTGCAGCAAGCCCTCTGTAGTGCCAGACCGCCCACATGCATGCGCAGCGCCAGTTACAGAAGCAGCCCCTGGTGCAGCAGCTATTTGACTACACTGAACCAGCTTAGTACCCGAGGGCAAAGAAACTAACAACTGATTAAGGAAACAACGACCACATCGTAAAATATAATACTTTAAAGTACTGTCATGCTGCTCCCCATAACGTAGTACTAGCGGGATACACGGACAGCGCGTGACGTGCAAAGACCGGCAATGTCTCGATACACCAAACTAAGGCAAGACCCACAAATCCAATGCCGCTTTGTTTCTTCGCACAATTCCAAGCAAACCCTAAACCGTAAACCGTAAAACCTAAGCACTAAATGGGATAGGCGTACGCATGTACTCCGAGTCGGAAACGTTGTGGGAACAGCCGAAGGTCTTGAAGTAAATTTTCGAGCGCCCTGGGAGGAATGTGCCTTCATAGTTCGGAGTGGCTCCTGCGGGTGGCGCAGCTGCAGCTGCTCCAGCTGCAGACAGCGCTGCAGTTCCCGACAGTTCTACTTCCCCTCGTTCACCGTCTTCTTTTGACAGTTGAGAAAGCGCTCGCTGCCTTGAGGCCTTCGGCTGCAGGTAGGTTGATAGATTGGCAGCACGGGCTGCTTTCTTGAACTCGTCGTCGCTGCCTTGCAAATCTTCGAGGTCGGCTTCCCCCTCCTCTTCCTGTTCTTCCGTCACCACTGCTGCATCAGACGAGCAAGTGCATCCCCAGGCGCCGCCGCAGCAGCTCTCCGACTCATCCAAGTTGTTCTGAGCTACTTTTTTGGGGGGAGTTGGTGCAGATTGCAGCTCGGTGGTAGCTGCAAGGGAGGAAACATCCCGAAAGTAACGCCAAGTCAAGTATGCAGCACATGCAAAGGCAGCTCCGACCTCCACAGCTGCAAGCGAAGCGCCCCCCCGCAACCGTCCTGCGAGCTGTAGAGCCGCCGTAGTCCCCGCTACAACCGCAACAGTTGCAACTGCTGTAGGCAGCGCATGTTCCCACTTTGGGGGGAAAGAGCCCTGGGGATGGTCACTAGGTGAAGGCATTGCATTCCAAGAGCAATAAAATAAATTGTCAACGCGAAAGGGAGCTGCGCTGGTCGAAGGATGTGGGCTGCCCCTGGCTCGTCGTCAATTGCTGCAAATCCGCCGCACAGGCTGAAGGCAGCAAGGAAGGGCAAATAACTACTGGACAAGCATATTTGCAAAATTTGCAAGGTCTAATCAACAATTTCTCCTGTTGTTTCCAGAGAAGAAAAGAGAAGTATGTTTCGAGTCATTCTCAGTGGGGCCCCCCCCCGTTCACCTTTGAGCGGGGCTGGGGGGCCCCTCCGAACGCACAATATGGAGAAAAATAATACCCAAATAATTACAAATGAAGGATTCAGGCGTTGAGTGCTGTTGAATTTGATCGAGCGGGATCATAATGCCCTGGAAGCGGCAATTGCCTCCTGTTTTGCCGCCAGTCCGGCCTGGACGACTGGAGGCCGCTTCCCCCTGGTGAACCCTTGTGCAACTATACAACTTAAGGCAATTTTAATGCATACAGAATCGTTTATTGGGGTAGGAGGTTCGTGTTACTTCATTTAGTTACAAACAGAAGAGCTGGAATAGTTTGCACAGGAATTCCACACGGCAACTGACATCACTCCAATCTTCTGCGATCATGCAGACACGTACAAAATGATTCGGAACCACTCCAAGAGTGCCCAGGCCCTTTGGTCAATGTGTCCACTAGTGTAGGCAATCGTTAAAAGCACGCGTCGCCCCCATACGCAGGCATCATGGAATAGTAGAAATGCGTTCCAGCATCAGATAAGGCACGCTATCCGCATCTGTAAGTTGAAACGAGAAGCATTGGGCCCATCAATGGAGACGGGGACGCCACGTACCTCCCTTTTTCTCTTCAAAGCCACTCAGCAAGGCGGCATAGGGGCATGGAGTTGGCGAGGAGCAAAAACGAATTCTCAGGTTTCCAGAGCTTCTTCGTGCGGCCCTTGCCGAAATGGTAAGCTACACTGATTGGCTGGCCCTGCCGCAATGCATGTAAGGAGCCCCAGCATGCACGGAGCCCCACCGTCACCCGCCTTCGCCATGTCTGCTACATATATGAAAGGCAGCAACGACAGAACACCATGCAAGATACACTGTACACGAAAGCAATTCCCCAGACATCTAAGCTACGCGATGAGTTGCAGAACTGCTGAGTTGATAGTGGGTGGCCCATTGTTTCCTGCGCGTCAGCCCGCCTCAAACAAGGTGGTTGGAAGGATGTTGCTGTACGGTTTGAGCAGGGCAACGTTGGCGCTACCGAATTAAATATGGAAAATCAATGGAACACGCGCTGTTCAATTTTTTTCTCACAAATTATTGTGGGCACCTCCCTGTCGTCACTCCATAATGGTGTCTGCGGAATCTGTTAACGGCGTCGAACAATTAATGCGATTAGAAAAGGCAGACTCATGGCCGGTAGTTTGTCTGGCTCCTTCCTCAGACCAAGACTGGTGCTTTATTTGTGGGATGATTTTGAATTTTCTTTCGCATGCTTTCTTAGTAATGTGAGTGGAGGGCGATTGCATGGTCTGCACTTTCAACTCGCGAGAATAATGGGAATCCATCGACCCGCCTGCTTTTCCACGGGCATCGTATGTTATGTCCACACGAGCAGCTTGTGTAGTGCGCGAGTGAATCACATCTGCCATTACGAACAGTCCTATCTCCTTCTTCTAGGGGATTTCCAACAAAGGGGATTTCCAACAAAGAATGCAAAAAACACCTAACTTAAAGGAAGATAAAAGATATCTCTCTATCAGTGTGTTTGAAGGTTGTGTTATGTTTTTCTTCCCCAAACCTTTTCCTCACCAGAATCCCAGAGCCCCGAGTCGTAGCCTACGCAGCCAGCCATACACCCTGATAGGCTGCTGAGTCCTCTGAGCCAGGTGGCCTTATTTCTGGCCTAAGTGATCCGATTTACAACTGGTACTGCATTATGTCCTGCATCACACATAATGCAGTACGCCGGCAGTACAGTGGTTTTACCATTGCGCCTCTAGATGCCTATCCCGTGAAATTAACACAATGTAATGTAATTTTAATTCTAAATTGGATCACGTATGCACGGAAAAAGACCAACAAGGTACGAGTGCTCAGCTGTCTTTCAGGATGTTGTGTCTGACTGCATAATCGAGGCACTGACGCCTGTTGCGGTCCACGGGGAGACGGGCCTTCAATTCACAATTTCCCGGACACATCGACAATAATGAGTTTTAGTGTCTAGATATTTTACGCTTTAGGCTTTTAGCGTTATTGATCGGAGATACCCTGCCAGAAGGGCCCATCTGAGTATACGTAGTGGCAGCTGAGGGTTGGTAGCGCCCTAGAGTTTATCAACAGAGCTGCGGCGAAAACTTGACGCCTGGAGCTAAGTTGTGGTAATAGAAGAAAGCCCCTGGGGCTTGTCTTTACCGGAAATCCACTCCTGCTGTGGAGAGACTAAAATGCCATGTGCGCTGCTTGGTTCCCTCAGGTAAAGTAGTTGTGTTTTTATGAACCACTTTTTCCTGTGTGTTAGTAGTTCCCCAGATGGTACGTGCTGTAAGTGAGCCTGCGCATTCTGGATGAACCCTAGGAAGTCGTCTCTGTATACAGCCATCTAATTATTAGTAGCTAGGCTCGATCAATTACGCTTGGGTAGAACAATCGCTGCAGCGCTAAAGATGCATTTACAAGCCCCAAGGGCATAAGGATTAGTCTCATTGCCTGCTTTGCACGGACCCTTAGGCAACCCATTGGGATATGAGGAAGCGTGGCCCTGAACTGAAATAATGAATAGACAGCTAACTTTTAGAAGCAACCAAGTATTTAGCCAAGTACTTTGTTTATTCTTGCCATCGGCAGTTTTTGCTTTATTCAAAGAGGCTTGAAATCAACATAACCACGACACCTCCCTTTTCATTTTCGCACCAGAAACCGATTGCCTCCAAGTGCTACAGTCGACTGTTGAAGCGGGCGTTTCTTTAGCATTTCGTCCATTTGTCTTCTAAGTCTCTCTCCAAGAAGAGAGATCGCCTGAATCCCAGGAGGAACCTAGGAGTTCGGCAGAGAGGGAGTGTGAACAGGCAAATGGGGCGCCAAACGGGCGACACCGGTGCTGGGAGCCCTCTAGGTTCAGACTAGTTGAGAATTTTGCCTTCGCTTGTGCCAACTCTCCCTCTTTCACAGGTGTTCATTGTGTTGAGTCCTTAGAAACAGATATTTTTTGTAGGGCCCCTGTGACTGCGTGCTGCAACTTTCCGTCGTTCCCGGCAGCGCGTATGCAGTGCGTTGTGCCCCCCTGCTCCGTCATGGCGCACTTCGCACCCTACATAGTAGAATGATTTAGATGCGCTCAGTGATGCACTGTCGCATTACGTTTCAGGGCATATACCTCAGCAATTTCGCCTGGAGGTCGCATGCTTGCTTCCATTCATAAATGCAGTCATTCAAGGCATTTGCTGGATCATTTGGTGATGAAGTGATTCAAAGCACACAAGCCGTGTATTCGGTGAAAGCTACCTAACGTGCTCTCGTGAAAGAGTCGCACCTTTTTTGCTTTGCCGGTGTGTAGAGGTGTGGTTGGAAACGCCTTTGAAGAAAATCTACGTTTTTCATCTTTCTCTTTCCGGCGCAGTGCCTTCAGCACTTCACAGTGCCTAATATCAGGGTGCCCAGTTGTTAAGGTTGTGTTCTTATATCGTGTGTCGCTCTCTCAACCGGCAGTACTATTCGGCTTTGCCGATGGCCGCCGTGATGTGCGGTGGAGTGGGAATACCTGGGACAACTCTTCTAAAGAGTATCTGACCCTTCCTCTAGTCTAGAAGAGGCCTGCAAATAACAAAACAAATGCTGTTCCTCGTTGGTGAATAGAAGAAACTGTGCGCTACGGTTTACTGAACTCTATGCTGCAGCCTGTGGAGAACTGCGTCTTGAAATCCCACCACTCCCTAGCCTCCCGTTAGCGCGGGTAGAGCGTGCGTGCACTAGCGCAGAATAGTATTGCTAGACACTCACTTGCTTCCCTGTAGCCAACATTCAAATAGGTACAAATGCAAGTGCAAATACATATCAGGAGTACCACACATGGCTTCGCCTCCACTTCAGGGGGACAACCTTGGGGCAGGAAAACAGCATCCCCTGCAGCTGGGGCCAACACCATTTACAGGTATACAGTTTCTAAATTCTGCAAAGTCGTTGACTATGGCCTGCGTTGAAGCCCCTGAATACTCTAGCCGCAGCGTTAATGAAAAACAAGGGTTCGATGCACGGGGTTACAAACAGGATGTCCAGCAGGCAAAGGCTGGCACTTTCCCCTCTTCCCCCTCGACGTGCTGAAGTCCCTCCGTACTGTCAAGGGGTTGATAGTCTCATTGTGAGTTTACATTCCCAACAAGTGACGAGCCGAGGGTCCCACCCCAGGTCAAATACTATCCGTGGTGCTGAGGAAGAACAGGCAGGCCTTAGCTGCCGTTTTCCTCATAAAGTGAAACCTAAATTCTCATTATAGTGTATCCTATTACACGGGCCATAATGGCCTACACAGAGTTTCAACGCGAGGAGGTGTAGCTCCTCGTCACTATGTATGGGTGCACCGAAGATGATAGCAGCTGCTGCTGCAACCATCAAGCGACATCTCAATACCATTATACACCAACAAATAACCTTTTAAATACTACTTTTGTTAGGCAAAGGGGTGAAAGTGGCATCCTTGACGCCGTGCGCCCCCCCCCACTCCCTCTGTAACACGACACGCCATAAGAATAAGCAGACAAAGCGAGTGCTGTGTTTCCTTGTGACAATCATATTTGGAACTGGGAAATATGATTTCGTAAATGGTCTTCTGCTGATGATCTTTGTGGCGCTTCCGGCTGGCCGATCGCAGCTGCATTACTCCGTCGGCCGAGGACTGAATGTGCGGCTGCTGCGCCGTGCCGCATGCGCGTTCTCTTCTGGGGAAAAGCGTGATATTTGTTGAATCTCCTTTTGGAATACACTTTGGCATCTCCATTGACGTGCTCCGGACCGTGGGGAGGCCTTTGCATATCAATTTAGCCGTTTCTCTCAGCCCTTCGCAGCGGACTGGGACAGGTGTCTCATCGCCTAGCCCTAGCGCAACAGTCCAGCAGGCAGCCCTCATTGCACAGGAGGACTACAGAGTTGATGCACAGAAACGGGTGCTTGTGGCTCAGCCCTTTGCACTGCTGCAGCCTACGGCTGTTCCTGTTGCATCGGCTTCTGCCGGGGCTCGGCTCTCGTTAGTCTGCAGCTCGTTATCCGCCTGCCTTTGAGGCTGCCCGGTGCTCGCCCTTAGGCACATCTGCAGCAGGGAGACAGAAGTGTTCTTCCGTAGTTGCAGAGACGGCGCGGGGGGGTTGGTCTGTCAAGGTGGTTTCATTCATAGGCAACAGCATGCGACGGGTTTGCGTCGAGCGGTGCGGGAACTGAGGGGTTGCTGCTTCTGCAGCCGTCAGTTGCTTGCATCTCGGGTGTATAGACAGACGGCTTGCATGCACGTGCTGAGGTGGAGGCGGCCATGCCCTCGCATCAGAGAGAGAACAGATCTCGCGCTGCGGATGCGCAACGACGCGACACTTCTGCTGCTGCTGCTTCCGCCTGTGCACCGTCTCAGGACTCAACTGCCTTCAGGGGAAGCGTGGGTCGCAGCCACAGTATAGAGCCCTGGGACACTGCTGAAACAGGCCGCAGCAAGAGAGCTACTGCAACGGGACCTACTGCAGCGGCGTCAGCAGCAAGTGCAGGTGCTCCTGGAAGCAGCAACAGGCGTGAATGCAGGAGGAATCGTCATGGAGGTGCAGGTGCCGCCACAACAGCCGAAGGAAGCAGCAGCAGTAGTAGTGGGACGGTGAACTATTCCAGCGAGCAGCACAAGCGTGCTGCTGGGGCCGTGACCCACGGCAGCGGCAGCAGTAGCAGCAGTAGGCAGCAGCACGCGAGCAGCTCTGTGGGGCAGCGGCGCAGCAGCAACGTAAGCCAGGCGTCGAACTGCTCGGAGGAGGCGGAGGAGGAGGAGGCGACGTGCCCCTTGTGCCTAGAGACGCTGGATGAGACAGACAGGGGCCTATTCCCCTGCGAGTGCGGGTACCAGGTGGGCTAGGGCGTCGTAGATATTGTCACCATAGGGTTTTTTACTTTGGGATTTGCGCAGCAGGTCTGCTGCCTTAGGGTTTTCGGAGGCAGCAGCCACAGGAAGCATGCGCAACACGTCCCTGTTTTTGTACGGCGGCGCTCTCCGGATGATACCCGTGGGGACAGTCTCATGGGAGCCCTTGCGGGGCGCTGTGTTTTTATGAGCATTTGGTGCTGCTGCTGCCACGTGCGCGTAGGTGTGTCTGTGGTGTCTGCACCACATACGGGACCACCTGGCGAACAAGTGCCCGGCTTGTCGCCGCGATTATGACGAGAAGAAGTTCAAGTATGACCAGACGAAGGTCTTGGAGTGAGTTTACGATGCATTAGCTTAAGTGTAGGATCCACAACGAGGCTGCGACAGCCAGGCGGGCGAACCAAGCTCACTCTAAACACGCGCCAATCATACACGCGCCAATATACAGAGATGGGGTGTCTCGATACACATCGATACAGGTAGTTGCATTGGTAGCTGTAACGGCTGTCGGCTTGTTGTTGTACCGGTTTGGTGCCAGCAGCCGCCGGGCGATATCAGGGGGACCATAGAAAGGTGTGGGGTGAGGGGTGTTCTGCTGCTTAGGCTCACGAAACAAATAGGACGGAAATCAAGAGACAAGGTCTGCGGGGCCTCGGATCCAACAAGGAGCGGGAGCAGCGGTGGCAGTGGCAGCAGCAGCAGCCGCTCCGCGGGTGCGCCTGGGACGGCGCGTGGAGGCGTTGCGAGCAGCAGCTCTTCTTCCTACGGCGGCAGTAGCAGAAACGCTGCAGCGCAACAGCAAGCATCAGGGGCTCACCGTCGCGGTTCCAGGGAAGCTGCAGCTCCAGCCCCCGCACAGGCGGCGGCGCTGAAGGATGTCCGCGTTATTCAGCGCTGCTTGGTTTATGTTATTGGCATTCCCCCCTCAATTGCAAAGAAGGAGGTCCGTTTTCACGGATTCGGGGTTGGGGTATAGTGTCCAGGGGTTACGCTTAGTTGACCAGCGGAGGGAATCGACCGCACTAGGATCCCGGCCGCTGCTCGTTTTTGCCCTTCAGGCCAATGGTGTTCTGTTGCACACGACAGCTGTTGACTTGGCTGGACCTGCATGCAAGTGTGGCGTCTCTTTGGTTGGGTATCACGTAGCAGACTGTGTGCCTGTCGATGCATTTGTGGTGCAAGCACGGGGCTTTAGGGGAGCAGCTGTGCGTGCTGCGTGCATGTGGCGTAAACGCGTTTCTCGCCTGAGGGCATTCCACGTGTGTGCTGATCTCCTGTTGCAGATTTTGCGCCGTCATGAGTTTTTCGGGCAGTACGGGAAGGTTCTCCAAATTGTTGTTAACAAAAACCAGGGGTCCGTCTTGTTGCTGTTTTTCGCTCTTGCGGTTATCCCAGTGGATTAGGATTGGCTTGGTGAATTGGTCCTGTCGTACTTTTCTGGTAGCGTCCTCTGTGCTTTCAGCATGCTGGGGGAGATGGGGCCGCAAGGGGTACACGTGTGGGGCGTGCATACGTTTCAGGCACTGGGGGGGGCCTTCGTTTGCAGTGTACGTCACATATTCTTCTAGTAAAGAAGCGATAGCGGCGATCCAAGGGGTGGACGGCGCGGTATACGAGGGCCGGACCCTGAAGGCTTCATTTGGAACTACAAAGTACGCATTTACAGCAGCAGAGACGACGACAGCTGCATAGCCTCGACGCAGTGGAGCACAGGGCCCTGTAGCCCAGCAGCAACTGTATGAACACAGTTTGCACCTTGCACTGCACCGTCTGTTATACCGCAAGGTGCAGGGTGTATATGGAGGCAGCAGTGGGTCGCGTGCTTCCTGGTTTTGCCACGGCGTTTTCTGCGCCTTCTCATTGAGTCCCGTTTTAGATGCGTAGGTTTACATATAAGATATGCACATAGTCTACTTGTACTAACATACACGGATGTACGTAAGCGTGCCGCGTTTCTTTGAATGCAGGTACTGCTCGCACTTCCTCAAGGGTGTGAAATGTCAAAATCCGGACTGTTCCTACCTGCACCAGCTGGGCTCTGGGAAGGACAGGTCTGTTGCTTCTTAGCCGGAACATGTGTTCCTGCTGTATCACGTTCGCCGCTCCCTGCGAACTGCCGCAGCAGTGTGTGGGTGTGGGGGGTAGTCGATTTTCTGGGGAGAATAGTTGCTTGCACGTGAAGTGTGGAGGGGAGAAGTGCGGAAAGTCATTAGCTGTGCTTCGAAAAATCGTGCGTTGCTACGTGACAGTTCTTGCTGCGTGTGCTGCAGTTTCACGAAGGAGGCGATGATTAGCGCGAAGCATCAGTTCCTGGATCTGACGATCCCCAGCAACTCCGAACGGAAACAGACGGGGAGTCTTTTCGGGAAGGTGCAGGACGCAGGAACCCGAGCCAGCAGCAGCAGCAGCAGCAGTGGCTGCAGCGTTGGGCAGAAGGAAGACAAGGAGGTGCGGAGTCGTGTGTACTTTGCTAAGCCACTGATGCATGCTTACCATGTACATACTCACAGATGCGCTGGAGTTCTGCCTAGCCATTTCGTACGTGTTGTATTGGAAGTGCTTTGTTTTTTGAGCTGCTTTGCATGGGGCTTGGAGAGGAGTCGCTGTTCTGCTGTCTGTTTTCAGGGACAGGGAGACCCGGCAATGTATGTTTTTGGAGCCCACAATTTTCTTCTCCCTGCATTTTTGCTGCAAACCCGGCTGGAAGTGACATTCCGATGCAGCCCTCCTTCTGCATGCAATGCATCAGCGTGGTGCATGCTGTGTGGTTTTTTTCCCGTGTATCGTTCATTTGTGTGTTGAGGCATGCACTGTGCACAGCCTCTGCTGCATGTGCGCTCCGCCTCTGAGCCAGCCAGGATCCATGGTTTTGCTGCTGATGTTGCAGGAACGGAGCAGTAAAAGGGGGAGGCAGTGAGAGTGAAGACTCGGATGAATTCTCATCGGCAACCTCCCCGTCGGGAACCGCAGCCAAAGACAGTGCCACAGCTGCAGCAGCGGCACCGGCTCCTGCAGCTGTTGCATCTCCACTCGCAGCAGGACCCGCAGCTGCTGCGGAGGTTGAGGAAGCCCACACCGCATCCGCAACGAAATCCAGAACAAAGCCCCAACCTACAAGCTGCAGTACGTGGGCCTCAGTAGCAGCAGGAAGCATCAAGCCTAGTGCTGCCACTGCAGCGGCAAGCGCAGCAGCTGCAGCACCTCGTGAGGCAAGTCCCTCTGACAATGGTGCCAGCGGAAGTCAACAGCTAGAGCAGCAAGAGCAGCAAGAGCAGCAAGAGCAGCAACCGAAGCAGCAATATCTAACTTCCTCGTCTGCTCCCAGTGAGCTCCCGCAGCAACAGCTGCAGGAGGAGGAGCAGGAGGAGCAGCAAATGCAACAGAAAGCGGAGGAGCAGGAGTCTCATGATGAACAGAGCAACCCAGACGGGAACAGGAGGCGTTTGTCTAGCGAGGGTTCTGCGCTCAACGAGGAAGGGAATGGGGGCGATGTTTCGTCTGCTACTGACTGCTCCGCGGCAGAAGGTTCTGGAAATGAGGCAACCCATACAGAGGCTGGCACCGCTGTTCGTCGAAAGTCTGCTGTTCCTGAAGACTCTGGGGCAAACGCAGTAGAGGAAACACAACATCCAGGATTCTCTACAAGGTCCACAGATGATAGGAACTCCGGCCAGCCACAGCAGCAGCAACAGCCGCACCATAAGCAGCACGAGCAAACAGAATTAACTCAACAGCCCGCAGGCTGGCCACCGGTGCATGCAGGCTTGCAGACAATGGCTGCCGGTCTTCAACGGGCCCCCCTTGATCCGCATGGGGCCAGTTGGGTTCCCGCTTCTGCTCCTGCTGGTGCTGGTGTCAACGAATGTCCACAGCAGCTACACACGTTGCTTCCACCGCAGCTGCAACAGCGCCTAGTGCAGCAGATGGAGCAGCAGCAGCGACGGCTTGGTGGCCTCCAGCTTGACAACAGCACGGCGCAGTTGCTTGGTGTTGAGTCCTCTTCTTTCTCATCAGAACAGCTCTTGCAGCAACAACACCAGCAACAGCAGCAGCAGCAGCTCCTGATGCGTCTGTATGCGCCAACCTGCATGGCCCCGGCAGTTGACAATGGGGTCCCAGGTGGCGGTAGGTTTGGCCCGCCCCCAGGCCTCGAGCCAGTGGGTGGATCCAAAAGGTTTGGGGGGAGCAGCGGCAGCAGCAGATTCAGCATGGGCAGCGGCGCATTTGACACCTCAGGCTGTCTCCTCGAACAGCTGGGAGCTGCCGTTGGCTCTGCTGGTATGCCGTTTGCTGGGGTTCCACTAGCCGCATCCAGCAGCAGCAACACCAGCAGCAATAACAACAGTAATTCGTGCTTTGCGTTTGCAGCTAGAGGGGATGATGATGAGGAGGCAGTGTTTGAGATTCCAGGGATCGAGGACTGCGTGCAGTGGCTAGCGACCCCCAGCACAGTCGCTGCAGCTGCAGCCGAAAGCCAAGCAACGCCAGATCATCTTCACCAGCAGCAGGAGCGGCAACAACAAGGGACTCTTCTCCCGAACACAGAACGGCCTTCTCTGGTACATACAGGTAGTGGGCGGGAGCAAGTTCCTGTACCGCTGGACGGAAGTTGGACACAGCAACAGCAGCAGCATAAGGACTTCGTGTTTGGGCCTGGTGTGGGGTTAGGTTCAGTACCTACCATTCAGCAGCAGCAGCACCCGCAGCAGCAAGGGCAGCAGCAGCGCCACCCCGCAGACTGGTGGCGAAGCCTCCAGCCCTCTCCACCGATGATGCAACAGAAGGCAGATCTCAGCAGCAGTGGCAGTGCTGCCGCTTCTGCTGCTGCTGTCTTAAATCGTCTGGAACACCAGAGTGCTCGTAGGGGTGGCGGGTGGAACATCCGCGAGGCTTTTATTGGACACGAGCAACAGCGACAGCAGCAGCAGCAGCAGCATATGCTGCAGCACGAACATCTGCAGCAACTTCTTCGTCAGCAGCAGCAGGGGGTTCTCCCGCAACATCAGGCGCAGGCGCGAGTGCGCACCGCAGCTGCTCCAGCGGAACCACAGCTCCATCAGCAGTCTCAGCTGGTGCTACAGCAGCAAGAACAGGAACGCCAGCTTGCTCTTCTACACCAGCTAGTGCCGACACATACCGTTGGTCGTGGAGGCGCGGATGACCCTGAAGGGGCAGTGAAGCTTTTACTGTCTCTCATGCCCAATGCCCTAAATCAGACCCAGCGAATGGCTCCGCCTTCACAGCAGCAGCAACTTAGGTACAGTGACAACAACGCCCCAGGTTTCCCCATCAGTGCATCTGGGAGCCGGCATCCAGACGCACTGGCTCGCATATTAGCGGCAAGGGGAGGGGCTGCCTCTGTGCTGCCTCGAGCTCAAGTAGGGGCAACCGTGGGGCCCCTAGGTAGGGCTGTGGTAGAAGCCCAGGAGAGTGCTTGGGGGGAACCTGTTTCTGCCTCAGCAGTAGCTGCAGCAGCAGCAAGTGCTGCCGTCCCAGACAGTGCCCACGGCCGAGCAGTCCCCCGCAAGCGGTCTGTTTCCTCGGCCGACGTCGAAGAGCGAGGCAGCGGGCCAGCGTGTGGGTTCTACTCCCAGCTGGGATCGCACATGCCTGAGTTGCAGCAGTTTCCCGCAGATGCCCGCGGGGGGCTCCCGGTCCCACCGGGGCCGCCTGGGCCCCCTGGGCCTCCCGGGGCTCAAGGGTCACCTGGGGGCGCGACTGACGCTGATACAGTGCCACTGGTAGGCATTCCGCCGACCATTCCACCTGGAAACGATTTGCTGCCGTTCTTACACGGACGGAGGATGCAGCAAATCCCGCAGCAGCAGCTGCAGCAACTTCAGCGAGCCCTCGAATCCCAGCGATTGGAGTGAGAACCAGCAGCGTCAGCAGTAGCGGCTTTTGTTGCGGATGGAAACAAAAGGAATGTTTGAGGGGATGCGGGCGTAAAGGGCGGGAGTTTCGTGTTGGGGGAATATGTGAAGGGGGTGTAATACGGTTTGCTTGAACTTCCCCTCTGCGGCGTTCACAGTCACCATAATTTCAGGGGCAGGGCGAGGGGGCATTGGGGGTTGTTTAGTGGTGTTTGTGGTGGCTTATTTGCAATACCTGCTACTTTACAGACACCCGGGCTTTCGAGACCGTCGTTAGATGGCTAGCTGTCGTTCGTCAGGGGTTACTACCCTGGGGCTTGAGGCTTTCCCCAGACAGTTGCAGAAGACGCCGAAGCCCGCGGTTTACAGCTGGGGCTGGGGAGTGCGAGGCATCAGCAGCAGAGCTGTGCCTTATTGCTTTAGGGGGTATCTACAGACCTGCGAGTGGCCCATACATGCTGCGAGCTCTTCTTTTTAAGGAGCGGTTTTTGGGAATACGGCTAGTGGGTTATTCGTGCCTCACATGCCTTCCTCTCCCGTGCAGCCTGTTCGGCAGCTTCATACGGTGAAGGGGCCTTCCCCTTGCGCTCGAGGCCATATGTCGGTGAATTAGTGACAAGTAAAGCACGTGTGTGAGCGGGCAACGAGCGCTGGCAACGCGCGGGGGCGCGTCACGTGCTCCTGTTCTCTCTCTAAACGACCCCAGGGAGCCCCATGCATGGCTTCTTGCATGCATGCATATATGCGCGATTGCGTGCGTGGCTGCGGCCGCGGCTGAGAGGAGTAAAGCAGTGCAACCTATTCAACTCCCCGTGTCTAGAAAGAATGCAGATCGTCGGGCTGAAGGAAATGACTTCAGCAACAGCACTCATTTATTTTCAGACGCATACAGGAACAGTTTTGTGATGCTCCGAATCGCGGCGTTTAACTTGACCTCTTCTTAGCGGGCTGGCGCTGGTTCTGGAGCTCGTGCAGCGTGGTGTGTGGCTACTACTGCTACAGAGCAAAGCCTGTTAGCATCCAGGGCAGCAAGAGCCAGTTAGCATTCAGAGCAGCTGAAGGCAACGGCGACAAATATCGCCTAAGAATGGCAGGTAGCTCTGGCAGGCTGAGTGGGGCTGAAAATATGGTGCACAAGTAGCCCTATGAGCTGCGCTGCTGCCCACTTCATACAGCTTGTATAGGAAGCCCTGGTGTAGGTTCTGCAGGTGTCCATTGAAGCGAGCCTCACGGGCGGCAACTTCTGTGGTATTCACAGTGGAGTTGTGGTTGTGTGGTTACCAGTAGACAACATCTTACAGAGTTAAATCTGTGGTAGGATTGAAATAGAATGGGAAGTCATTTCTTATAAAAAGTAGTGGCTAGCATCTGAAGATAAGCCAATTTCGTGCGTCTTCACTTTCAAATGCCCTTTGGAATGAAGCCTTCCCCAATTGTCGAGATGAAACAGCTGGAACCACCCTGCAGTTTTCTTGGGGAATTTATGCAACCTCCATTGGTGGCATCAGATATTAGGTGACGAGCATGCGAAAATACTCAGACTCATCATGACAAGTTCTTTTAACTCTATTCACACTTGAAGGCTTCTGGGAAGAGGTAATGACACCAGTGTGAGCCTAATATGCGCAAAAGATATACTCCGTTCATGCATGCAAAAAGGTTCGGAAACCTACAGTCAAAGTCTTCATCTACCACAGGTGAAGCTCCGCCTGCGGCTTTAGCCTATACTGCCCAGCGTTCCACTATTTAGAGTAGAGTATTGAAAACAATGCTCGAGGCTTTATAACGCCAAATAAGTCAACCCATTTTCCAAGGATATAGGCGTCATACAGTTGTTTCCCAGCAAAAGTAGTCAATCCACTCGAGTCTTCGATAAAGGGAGACGCCATCCTGAACATATTACGAGAATATCTCCCTAGAATCATTAGTAATTCTGGTTGGGAATTGTGCCAGGTTGTTGCAACCATAACAAGCATTCCTTACTCTTGAGACAGCTCTTAAATGCCTACATGTGTTGCACCCACGACTTCATGGAATACTCCGTTTCTCAGTGGGCCTTTGCAGGCCGAAAATCATCTGAACATGACTGCTGTGACCTCCGTACTATTGAGAGAAGATTGAGCTGTTCGGAAAACTGTCATCTGACGGGCTACGGACATTGCTAACCTCCGGGTTTCTCTCTGGCGAACCACTAGATAGAACTACGGACAGAAAGCACATTCACTTTGATGAGCCATTCCCTCGTTTAACTGTCCTTAATTGAGGGAGGAAAACACTATTTCTGATTTTCCAAGAGTGTCAATGCCTCCACAAGCCATTATCGAAAAACCTTGCCACCCTTGGGTCACCTGCCTTCCACCCATCGAATCGCTTGACAATAACGCAACCAGCAGCTTAGCGCCGAAAAACATACGACTAAAATGACACAGGAATTCAACTAAATCCACAAACGGAATTCACTTCTTCATTGTGAATTGTCTTCTTCCCATATGGCTGTACCACTGGTAAGGCGGGCTCGCCGTTGTGTGCACTCGGAGGTAGGCTTTCAAGAGCAACGGCTACCCGCTCTGCTTTCAATACCTGAGTAACCTCGTGGGCCAATCTTATCGCAGTGCTTGCTGTTTACTAGAATAATGGATATCTTTTTTCGTTTTTTTCCCCTCATTGCTCTCGTGTTTATCGCTGCCGGCGCCTCAACACAGCGCCATTTCAGTGCCATTCGTATTGCGTGCATCGCTGTTGATGTAGTGCTTCCCTTGTTGAGTTCAGGGGAAGCTACACAAATCGGGGTCGGAATGGCTGACCTCAATTCAAGCTATCCGGCCTCGGGGTCCGGAGAGCGTCACGAAACTATGCATCAGCAACCGCTGTCTAACCAACGCAGCGAGCAGCCTCAACAGCAGCCGTCAGCTGCCAATTCAGCCGCGCAAGTGGGCGCAGAAGAGACTGGAAATCAAGCAGCTCTCGATGACCTAAGGAAACATGGCACTCAGATGACCCCGAAGGAGAGAAAACAAGCAGAGGAGTACTTACGGGCGAAATACGGAGCTGGCAGCCCTCACCATTCGGCTGACGAGGAGCGGTAAAGCTCTCCGGAATGTGGTCACGGTACACCCAAACTGGCCGTGCGCTTGCCTGTTCCTAATGCTTACATACTTTGTAGCTAGTGCATCATCCCGTGCATTTCCTCGGGACGTCTTTCATTCGTGAACTGCGGAAATGCAACTTGCGGCCTGTGCACACCCATTTCCCAGAAAGTCGTGGGAGCATATGAAGCTATGGGGTAGCATTAGCGCCCCATCCTAACGACTACCACTAGCACAGATAATGGATTGAATGAAATATTTTGAGTCACCAGTTACGCGGCCGACCGAAATGAAAGGGCGGCACATAGCTAGCTGATGATACGATTTTGCTACTGGGAGAATGCACATGTACAGGCCAGTTTAATTGGGGCACGAAGTAGTGCAGCAAGGGCTGAAGACTCCATAAATAGAGACTGTAGCATCACTCATGCACAGAACTTCAAATGCATGTACATTCTCTGCCTGCGGAACGGTGGTGGATGCGTAGTTAGGTAGGCATCTGCTAAAGTCTTCAAATCAGTAGGGTAGTAGGGTAGTAGGCTAGATCGGGATAGGAAAATTTGTAAAATTTGTTTTCCAGCCATTCACCGTGCCGTTATGAAACATAAGGACCGCATATGCCGGTACGTGTTTACATGATAGAGATACATAATGACGAAAAGGCATAAACACCGCCTGCTGCTAAACGGGGAGGCTCCCTTGGTCAGGAACTCAACCCTATGTTCCTGGGTTAGCAGCCCCTCCATCCACCTCCTCTCTGTCCGTCGTATGCATGCGAGTGTCTGGGAGCTCAACTCCGAACGTGGCCTTGCACTCGCTGCGAAAACTATCAAGCTTCAGCTCTTGCAAGAGCCTGTCTGTAGGGACTATGCAGAGGGTCTCCTACACGCCCAACGCAGGCACGCACACACAGCGATACACTTCAAGTTCTATATGCATGCGCACGCAGACAGATGCAAAAGCACCGTGAATGCACACAGCCGCATACACAACCACTGTACCAAAGAAGTGGGTACTAGAAAATTCATGCTGATGCGGGCCCAAAGATCACGTAGCTTTGTGCGCAAACTCACTCCCGCTCCCTCGCTAGCCGCTGACGGCCTCCGCATTATCATGATGTACTTCAGACACTCGCACTCGGATAGAAAATCCCCTAGAGACTCGAGCTCTGTGCATGCAACATAGAACAGCCCATGCAACACGATTAAGCGGGGAAGGCCCACTGCTGCGCGGCGCAGCCTGCATACTCAGTGTCTGCTACGAGGAGAGAGGGTAGGAGCCCAGATGGTGAGCAAGGCTGGAGCATCCGCAGTAGAGAAGAGAGAGCGGTGCGCAACACTTTTGATTGCTTACTGTGAGACGGCTCTCTGAAATGAACTGCCTTGAGCAGGGAAGCCTCTGTACGACATGCAGAGGAACAGCTCATGAGGGAAGGCACCCTAAATCGTAAGGAAGGATTTTCTTGCAGATAATCTGGCATCAGGGTTTGCAATTGATTGAAGTGAATTGTGCAAACTGGGGAAGAAGACTGGCACACTGTGCCTCCAGCAAAGTGTAGAATTTGCGGAGCTAACAAAAGCGACCCCACCGTCAAAGCCTTGCAGGAGATCTTGCCGACCCACAAGGCGTATGCTAGCCTTAACAGTCTCTAGAGGCAACTCAGCCTGAAACGACACAAACTGCAGGCTGAGAAAAAGCAGAAACCCCCGGATCTCCTCGTCGCCTGCACCGCAGAACAGACGGGAAATTGCAACCAGGTCAAGGCAAGAACCAGCACACAAGAGAGGATCGAGAGAGGATCAAGCAAATAAACACAGGGAAGTCAGTACGAGGGGGAAGCTAGCACACGAAGGCACATGCTTGCTGTATATTTACGAAATGCGCAGATGTGCCAGCACGAAGTGCTGAATTGGAGGCGTTCATACAGGCGAGTCTGCCGCTCTCAGCCGGAGAGACGAAAGAATGACGGACTCTTCTCCCTCTCTGTCAGTGCCACTTCCCCACTGTGGAAATCAGCCAGTTATTTCCCTCAATCGGGGTCCATTGAGCATACAAAAAGTGAAACCTAAGACTTTGGTGCTTCCCATGTGTGTACATGTGTGTACAAAATGAGCTAGACAACCAAGCGAGATATGTATGCTTCGAAACCTCCCCTTGGCAATACCCTATTCTCTAGCTACACAACCACTCAGGTGGTCGACAAGTGCGTCCTTCAAGAACCCCTATGCTGCCATTCTGACAGATGGCAGTCGGGCAAGCCGTCCTCCAGCAGCAGATGCAACGCAGAACGAAAACAGACTCCGACGGAGACATGAGAAAAGGCTGCGTGATGGCGTGCCGTATGTGTTGTGTTTTTGACAAGGTGCAGGCTTACGGCGGGAGCGAATAAGCTGAAGGTGAGGTCCGGAACGAAGTCCTTGAGTAAATACGGCATACTTGGTTCCTGCAGCACGTTAATCTGGAGTGAAGCACTTGGACAGCCAAACAAGGAAGCGGGGACCAGAGACAATGACCTATTTAAGGGATTGCATAGCTGCTTAGCGGGCACGAATAAGCACGGTCTGACAACCTGTACCTTTCACTTGGAAAGAAAGGAGCTGAAGGCCGAAGCAAGAGGCTGCTATTGCTGCCGTGCGACCTGCGCAAGAAGCACCACGGACGGCCACCCGAAGCACCCAAGCCTGCTACCACTGGGTCGGGAACAGTTACGCCCCTCCTTCGGAGCCGCAGTAACAACTTGACCGCAGTAACAACTTGAAAAGGCGAAAACCCGACCCACTTACATGTACAGATACATGGAAATGTGTGTGTGCACACACACACACACACACACACACACTCATATATTCCATTATATGTTCGATTATGCACACACACTCATATGTTCGATTATGGTGTGGAGCTAAAATGATCACACCAAAGGTTGCCACTCCACCGCTAGAATGGTCAGTGGACAGCTATGTACAAAAGTGAGAGCATCCAAACAGAAAATTACCAAACCCAACTAGCATATGTTTGTCAGTTGAGAGGAAATACCAGGGGTACAGAGACGAAAGGGATGCTTTTGGCTTCAAGACAGCACTGGTGCAAACTCGTGTGCCAGAGGCAACATGAAGGGTGCATCGCTAACCGAGAACCAACGCAGTGAAATTCCGCTTTCTGAGCTGCACAGGGAGGGCCATCCAGCAGCGTCGAACGTCGTCCACACGAACTGGATATGGCCCAGCAAGCAGCAGAACAGTGATCGTGCGCATTGTGTATATATCTAGATCCTGCAAAGAAGAAGGCCCAGTTTTCAACTGGGTAATGCAACATAAGCTTGGCCAAGCGAAAACATCGCTGGGGACTGCTGTGGCTGAAGGCTCTGGGACGGGCACAACAGTTCTGCTTGCGATGAGGCATATACGCGCGCTCAGTCTACTGTCTTAGCCAGCCTCAACAAACCCTGGTTCTGCTTTGCTGACCTGCTCTGTCACAGAGGGATCTTGCGGGGCTTCATCGTTGCTTGCTGCACTGCTGGCCTGCAGTGGCTCAATAAATGCAGGGGCAAATTCCCCACAGGCAGCAATGGGCGCTGATTCGCTGCAGGGAGGGCTAAGATGGCTCTCTGTGCCATCTTCTGGATCCGCGTGAGAGCCATTTGCTAGCAGATGGTTCACATGGCAACCAGAGGCACTTGTAGCGACATAATTTGCGTTTATCACACTCTTCAGTAAAGCCGATGGAAAGCTATTGGTTACCTCGGCCTCGTGCTTAAGGATAACTTGCATACAAAGCTCCGCGATATCTTCCACCCCCTTCTGAGACAGGTCCACCTGGGTAGTTACGCTGAGCTGCTCTTGCTGCTGTTGTTGTTGCTGCTGTTGCTGGGTCAATTGGGCCGAAGAGTCTAGGGAACGATGCAGCGTATCTATAGGATCTCGTGAGGTTCCTTCCGTTTCCTCCCCTCCTTCTGGTGAGTATGACTGGCACGTTTTGCTTTGGACACAGCCGCGCTCGCAGACCCCCAGCCCCATCTGGAAGGACGGCAGAGGTTCTCGGTCGTGCCTTCCGTGTCTGCTCATCAACACAACTGACCTCACAGAACCTCTCACCACTCCAAGGGCAAGGGGTTTCAACGGGATCTGGCAAGCATAGGGACGAATGCCCCTTTGACTGCTTTGCGCGATGCTTCACTTCCCGTCCCGATGCTATTTGCCCACTGTTGCACCTATCCAGTGGTAAAAATAGACTAATGATACAATCTTCCCTTTAGCACGCAGAATTCCGGCCCAGTTTCGTAACTCGTGTCACGGACTCTGGGATTCTGCTGTCCGGCAAGTGTACCAGCACTCCAGGCAAGAAAAAATATGCGAATGAAATTAGCATTAACAGTATTTGTGCACGGCAAGGACATCAATTATAGCATGCGCTACTTGAGGTACTTTAATATCCAAAGGTAGACAATTAATGATGAGGCAAAAAAACGAAGAACAGCCGACTACGGGGCTCGAACCCGCGACCACCAGCTTAAAAGGCTGGCGCTCTACCGACTGAGCTAAATCGGCAACAGCTGGCGTTCATTTTCTTGCGTAAACCAGCAAAAATTTCGTGTTGGGGAGGAAAGCACTTAAACTGTCCTCTGCTTTGTGTTTCTGTTGGAAATTCAGATGTCTCCACGGTTAATATTCCCCAGAAAAGGACTATGCAGAAGATACTCTTGGCTTTGTCCTGGCGTTCCACGTGCTATGTAAGGGGGAGTTAAAGTGTCGGCAACGGCCGCACTGCCGCATGTTAATTTGGATTGTTATTTTGAAACATTTCACTTTGTGATCCAGATCTCCCCCACAAGTGGCCGTACACCGCCACCCTCTCCCCTTCATCTCGCTTCCATCGGAGAGATCCATAGAGAAGCGTTCACCTAAGCGAGGCGTGTAGGGATTCCGCTTCTCTAATTCCATGAAGCACTCTGAAACTGTGCATTTAACCCAGAACTGTTGCTAATTCTGAAGCTTGTCACTGCTTCGGTGGGCTCTGTTGCCACCTTCAGGCTACATATTACGGACTGAAGAGGACAACCCTCTTCTCGTACTTCCTGTCAATGCGGGTCTAGTGACGGAGTACGGAAAAACCCCTTGGGACGCCTTCCCACTGGCGTTTGGGAACACACTGCTACATGGTAAAATGCCCCTGTTACATGCAATGTGTTGCACCTGTTGCCAAGGTGAATTCTTCTGACTCATTTGAGGCTGCGTTTCTTGAGACCCAGAGCTCTTGATGTGAGACAGTTCCCATGAGGCTGTACGCTCTCAACTACCTACCTCTACGAGGTAAAGTAGGCTGTTCTCGTTTAGAGTGAGCAGAGAGTGACTAGCTTGAAGTCGCAATCCGAATGTATGATCCCACTGAATCAAAAAATGGACCAGGGCGTGGTCTGTAACATGAGGGCGAGCGCTCTAATGCCTTAGCACAGTCGGCGGCCCCCACTTCCCCTACTTGCTTTTTCTGGCCTTCTTTAGCACCACCAACCTAATATAGCTATTCTTAAGAGTTCATTGGCAAACCGCTTAGGGCTGGCGGGGTAGGTCGAGAGCGGCTCTCGAACGTTGCATGATCGCGTTGCTGCGTCCGAAGTGTGGGGCTCGACATGAGGCTACGGGGGTCCACGCTGTGCGCAGAAACAGTACCAGCTGCCCTTTGCCTCCCCGATAGGTTGTCGAGTGGGGTGGTAGGTCCCTGGGGATGTGGCGCTGCCGGCGTATCCTGAAGAGGGTTTTGGCCCGAAGGGCCGTTGGGTCCCGATTGCTGGGGGCCAGTTGGTGTTGAGCTCCCTGGCGGGGAGAGAGGGGGCTGGGCCTGCCCTTGGGCAGGCGGTGCAGAGAGATATCTGTCTTCTGGGAAGGCGAGCTTAAACTCCTCTAGCTGTCTGTAGTTTTCAAGGGCCTCTTTGCACCTCAGAACCTTACGCGGATGCGTACGGAGGCCAGCCAACAGATCCTCTGCAAGTAACTGCGGCTGTCGCCGCCGGGAACCTCGAGGCCTGCGCTCCCCGTCTTGTTGCTGTCGACGATGCTCTACACCCTTCTCCACCTGGCCAGACACCACAAGTACGACCCGCACAGATTCAACACTTTACTCATGCACAACATAAGAGTAGGTACACCCAAAGCCGTGCAACCGCGCACACAGTTCCTAGTACATGAACACCTCGTAGGTGTTGGCTGCTGACCTCAGCAAACCTGCATTTCACCAGCTACAGGTAGGTACGGCCTGCAGACGCTCCACAAAGAAGTGTGGAGTTACTGCAGGCCCTGCCTCCCATTCCGCACTGTCTAAAGTATTCTTAGCCAGAGGAAGAAACGGCGATCCATGGAAGGCGAGGCCTGGCTTACGAGATCGTCAATGAAGTCAAGAGACAGTTGCACCATCAGCTCTAACGCCTCTGCGGCCACAGCAAGTTCGGGATTCATAAAGGCTTCCATGAGGGCAGCAACTGCAGAAGGCGACACAAGAGAGCAGACAAGTAAAGATAGGGAGCCATGATAAAAATAAATGTAATACACACCCTTGCCAGGCATGCACCATCTCAGACGCCCTTAACAAGGTCTCACAAACAGACTTTAAGAGCAAATGCAAGTGCGGAGAATCCGCTCTTTCTCACAAGGCCCCGAACGAAGAGGCGGGAAAGCTATGCTAGAATGAAGATTTGCTGTCTATTGGAATCCCCTTGCAGCGCTCCTGTGTGTGCCTCTCAGGGGCCCTCACTGTCTTCGGTGAAATCCAAGAGGTCATGAACTGAAAATCCATGCTCTGACTCTCTCGCTGCGCCATAGAAGTCCGTCTCTGCTTCAGTTGCCTCCGCCGCCTCCGCCGCCTCCATCGCTTCCCGCACTAAATCTGCAACGGTGGAGGAGCTTCCGGGTCGCGCTGCGATCTGCACAGCCTCCATAGGAGCTGCTGCAAGAATAATAGTGGAAGGGGGCCCCCCACCCCTATGGAATTCATGCTGGGCCAAACGCCCAGAAAAGGGACGAGGTCCCAACTGAGGCACTGCCAGCATGCCCGAGCCAGTTGCTGCACTGCTGCTGCTGTTTCCACCCTTCGGCGTCCCCATGTGCGACAGGGAACCTCCATCCCCATGTTGCGCATGCTGCTGCTGCAGGAACGCATGCTGTGCGTGCAGCTGCTGCATTTGTTGCTGCTGCAACTGATGGGGGCCTACCTGAGGTGGCTGCTGTAGACATCCTTGCTGCTGACCATGCTGCTGTTGCCCGGATTGAAGCTGCTGCTGCGGTAGAAAGTGGCGTTGTGAATTGGACATCGCGTGCTGCTGCAGGTGGAGCTGCTGCTGGTGCTGCAGAGACTGCGTCAACTGCATTGGTGTTTGCTGCGCTAGTTGCTGCTGTACGGGAGGACGCCTCATGAATTGTTGTTGCTGCAAGTGTTGCATGGGCATAGATTGGGGATGAAGGGTGAAAGGCTGCTGTGATATTCCATGAAGAGAGCTTAAACGTGCCTGCTGCTGCTGCTGCAGCAACTGCTGCTGCAGCTGTTGCTGCATCTGAGGCTGCTGCTGCTGATGCGCAGTAAGTTGTTGGGGATGCTGCAGCATCGACTGCTGCAGAGCTGGGTGATGTCCATGGGGCGATATTAATGGGTGTTGCTGCTGTGGAATTTGCTGCTGCATTACCTGCTGCCCGAGTTGCTGCTGCCCTGCCTGTGGCTGTTGCTGCAGCAGTAGCATCTGCTGCTGCTGCTGCGTCGGACCTTGGATAGGTGGCGTTGAATTCATGGTTGTTCACTGCTGTACGTACAACAGGGGAGGAGCAAGTAGCGGGAAAAAGGAAGAAAAGAAGAAAGAAGAAGATGAGGACCTCAAGATACAGAAGGAGCTCTTCTTCGTCGAGCTGTATAACTGCAGCAGCAGCAACAACTGCAGCAGCAGCAGCAGCAGGAATACTTTTATTGAATATATTTATACTTCCTTCTGCTGCAGTCCCTCTATACCCATATAATAATAATGGAGGTGTCTTACAGCCCTGATGGGGCCCCCTGTCCGTGGGTGCAAAGGCTAAATATGAAGGCGCCTGTGAGCTTACTCTTCAGGCTATAGGGACGGACAGTGCGAAGAAGAGCAGAGATTGCATATGCGCACGGCCCCTTCAACAGGTGGTCATCGTAGGGTTTGCTTTCGCAGGGAAGGTAGAAGCGCTGGGGCAAGGCTATGGATGCTGCCACTCCAGTCAACAATCGTCTGTTGTGTATACAGCAGAAATTTCCACATTCTCAGGACGTCTTCAAACCTTCAGATGTCCACTCCTACAGCACCTGGGCTGTAGGGAAGCCGTCTGCACAGCACAGCAGCGACAGGAAGGCCCACCACTATGAGCCACAAACAAAACAGTAGATGAGAAGTAATAAAAAGAGCGACTGCTGAGGGAGTTACCTAATGCATGATAGCCTGGGGGCCCCACCGGGGCCCCCCCACTGGGCCCCCCCGAACGTCCAACAACAGCCCTGGGATTATCCGTCGTTAGCTAGAGCCAGGAACGGAAAGATATAAAATGTGGTTTCCCCACTTTTCATTGGGAAACATGTTTAGAAATGGCATTAGAAGCTAATAGCTCCAGTTTCTAGCGACGTCTAACATGCGATCCATCCAACTCTCAGGCCTCTGAGGGTGCTGTGCGTTTTCACCTCTTCTTCTCCCTTCCGCTTAAAACGCAGCATCTGACTGGCTAAACTTAAATTCAATTGGCAACGGGTAGTTGAGACCGAAGCCATCAGCCCAGCGCTCTCAACCTACCATTGTACTTCCTTTCCATTGTACTTCCCTTTTATTGCTGCTTGGAGAGACCAGGGAGGAACTTGTCCCCCTATGCCGTATTTTCGAGGTGATTCTGTCCGCAAGGTGAGGTGTAAGCAGCTTCTGTGGTTAGAGCCTAACGCCCTCATCGAATGCAGAGACCGCCGCGGCCCACGACCCGGCCTGCTTGGCCTGCAACGGACGCCGCAGCCTCACCAGCTCCTCTTTCAAGCGATGCATATGTTCCAGTGTCTGAAGAGGCGCCCAAGCGCCAGAAAAGAGGGCGGGTTTGGGGAGCCATGCAGCGGGCGCCTGCGCCTGCCGCTGCTCAGTCAGAGGAAGACTCAGATGGGGAACAGTGCATTGCGTTTGAAGGTGACGAGGGCCTCGACGTATCATTTCCTCTGAAAGCTGTGGAAAAGATGTTTCGATGCCCCTTGTGCAGCGGCTACTTCCGAGATGCCGTTACCATCAAGGAGTGCCTCCACACGTTCTGCCGCTGGTGTCTGTACGACTACGCTGAGGGCGGAGAAACAGAAGAGGTGTGCTGCCCCTACTGTGAGCGAAACATGCAGCTGATGACTCCGCATAGAGATGGTGAGTCTTGGCTAACACTGTGTCAATGTTCATGCACGTTAGGCGGCCGAGTGTCGCCATGTGCTGCTCATCCTTCAGCATACGGCGTCAAAACCCCTCTAAGCAGTTTGACATGGCACTGTGGGTTTAGTTTTTTTCGGGTGCTGTGCAGGGGCAGGTAAAGACTCTAGACATTACATGCCGCGGATAACAGCAGCTTGCGTGGCGGGCGCGGGGAGCGTGGTGAACCTCAGCGGCAACAGCAGCGTTTCCTCGGGAACAGCAGCCGCAGCAAACGCTGCAGTTCTGTTTGACCGCACCATGCAAAACGTAGTGGACAAATTGTTCCCTCACTTTGCGCAGCAGGAACGCCTGGAGGAGGAGGAGCTGCAGCGGTATATGCAACAGCACCAGCACAAGCAGTTGCCACCCGAATACCTCGCAGGCGGCCTCTCCTTAGCTCGCTCCCTCAGGCGCGAGGCCATCTCTCAACGGCGAGCTCGCCTGGAGGCAAGAGCTGCCACAGAGGAGGCGCTTGGTCCTCATCCACTAGAACCTCCCATGGCGCCAGAACCCCAGCAGCAGCAGCAGACGGACGATGTTTCTCGTGACGAGGGACACAGGGAACAGAGGGAGGGCCTGCGCAGCAGGACTATTTCACGATCCCAGCAGCAGCAGCAAGCGCAGCTTCAGCAGTCGCTCGACGAGTTTGTTGACCAGCTGCTAGGTTCTACAACCTGCTTTGATGAGCAGCAAACAATAGCCATTGCTTTGCTACCAGATACATACCAGGGACAGCTGATGGAGGCTCGAATGCAGTACCAAGCCCTTCAACTCTCTCACGCCCCATTGGAGGGCTCTCAAATTGGCATTGGGGGTCCCCAAGAGCCACAGGACCTTTTGGGGCTGCCGCTAAAGCTTCCGCACATAGACCGCCCGTACTTACGTGTACCCAGCCGCATGTCCGTACAACTGGTGCTGCGGTACTTGGCATCGCAGTTGCAGCCGCTGCTTACTGTAAGCGGCCCCACGGGGGCACCCCGAAGTAGCGCAGGAGGTCCATGCAGTGAACACGGCGGTGAAGATGTGCTTCTCTCTGAGGATCCGTTCGATCTAGAGGCCGCCCTAGAGCTTACTCTAGAGGGGCGTGTGCTCGGCAGGAGCCACTCGATTGACTTTGTGCGCAAGGCACGACGTCTGAACTGCGCGGGCAGGTGTTTGCTGCTGCAGTACCGATATTCATCCCAGACAGAGGCTAGGGTTCTTGCCTACCACCTCTCTACGGTCGAGCGAAGCCCAGGAAAGGTTCACCAATCACCCTCTGCAGCAGATGGACCTCAAGGAACCACAGACGACCCAACCAGTTATTCGTGAGGCTATAGAGACCTCATTCCACTCTCTGCCTTTCACGCTTCGCTCGGAGCTCCCCGGACCTGTAGGGAACAGCCAGTAACCAAACGCCTGCCCCTCCCGGGGTTGCATGTATAGGGCAGTAGTGAGAACTTCTAGCCCAAATGAGGCTTCACTACATCCAGGCAGCAGTCCAAGCAGTAGCCGAGACTCATTAGTACAGTGTGAAGTTGCCGTGCTCGGCATCTATACGTCTATGTAGCGCAGGACATCCCGCTGAGCTTCAAAGGCCGCATGACGCTTTGGGCAAAGCCACTGGAGCTCGTTGCTTAGTGCGACAAGCTGTGAGGCAGTGTGCGCATTCGGCTTCCAAACAATGGTTGCGACACTGCTCAAGAAGTTCTCCCGAAACGAAACCACAAGTAGCATCGCACAAAGGCCCACCCAAAGTCATGAAGGCCAGAGATAGCTAGTCGGGCTCTCATGACTGCACGAGGGATGAAGCAACCCCCAAGTGATCCTGCGTACCGAGGTGGTGGTACGAGGAAGGCAAGCCCTCGCTCCTGCCTCAACTGTCAGCTTCCCCTGGCGCCTCCTCAGCGGCCAGCCGCTGCTGCATCTGTGCAACGGTTTTTTGCGCCCACCCAACGCTGTCTAGGACAGTCTTCTGCAACTGGGTGACGGCATCGTCTGCCCGCCGGACCCAGGCCTGCAGCTCCTCCTGCTGTTTCTCCAACACTGCACGAGACAAACACATGTTGTGTTACTAGCCGTCACAGCATACTGCAGAAGGCCGTTAATTTCGACGTGTTACCAGCAGTGGCACTGCTGATCTCCCATCCATTGATCAAATGCCGCTAGGAAAGTGTCTGTTTTGCAAATTACACAGCATTATGAGCACTTCACATTTACGGTAGATTGCCACTTGAGGAGTTCGCCGTAAAGAGTTTACATCGAGTTTATCATAGTCATATGCTTCCAAATGATGTATCTCAAGCATGTCGCTTTCGTCAGTCGACCTACGTGGGCACTGACTCACCAGACAGACGGACGGCCACTCCGCCGGCTTCCTGGTGAATCCCCTTGAGCAACTTGAGTCTTTGCAATACAGACGGCAGGAGGGCCGCTGGAGCCTTCCACCTCTCACAAATGTCATACAACTCTTCAATGCGCTGCCAGTCACTCGAAGTGGCAGATCCACTTGGTATCCCCTTCGCTGGCTCCATCCTGGTAGCACCGGAAGAGACCCCTAGACCCTCCGCAGCCATATCTAACTCGTGACGACGCTGCTGGAGGGCATGCAACTCTAGCAGCAAAGCCTGCAAGCAGGGGCAGTATCCAGTGGGTCTGCCCTTTCTGCCTACATATGAACATCTACTGCCTCCACATATGTGTGCTTCTGTGTTGTTTCAAAAGTGTGCCCTGGAGGCCCAAACCTCCACTTAGCTGCCAACATATGGAACTGTTGGCTCTACGACCGGCATATTAATATCCCTATCAGTATCTGTCTCTGACTTGCCTGAACACGCTTTTGAAGACTTTCTATCTTCTGTTGATCTAGCAGCTTCATGCGCTCTTGCATTTCGGATACCGCCTCAAAGAGGTCTGCATGTGGAAGCAGACTCATCTTCTGGAGGCCTATTTTGTTCTCCACAAAAGCCAGCCGCCGCTCTAGGGAAGTGATGCGGCTCTGCTCCACCATGGGGGAGAGGGAAGGCACGCAATATACTTCATAGGCTGTGGTTGCAGCTGTCTTGCGCCCTTCACCTCGTCTACTGGCAACCGTCTCGCTGGGGATGGCAGTCATGGTTACCGCTGGACTCCCAGCATTCCTTGCTGCACGCAGACCCTCCAGCAACCCGGAACCCCCGTGTTACCTGCCTTCAGCTGCTGGTGGTGGTAGAGGTATTCTCTTGCGCACCACTACAGACCCTAAACAGACACTCACGCGAAGCACTGAAGGACGATGTGGCCTCCCTTCCTTGACTGGCAAGCTTCCAGCGCAGCTCTGCAGTAGCTGCAGCGAGATGCTTTTGCAGTAGGGCTGCTCCAGAACGCATGCCAGTAACAGGTTCGACGTGCGACACGAGCGCCTCTGTTCTCTTATCGCTCAGCACACTAGCAACCTCGCACCCCAGACAAAAATCAAAATCGAAGGCAAATGAATGAAACCCATATGCGGCAAGAACAACCACACAACTGACGAGCATGCAGCGGTTGTGGTTTATGGAAGGAAACACCCTGTTGGGCAGAACTGAGATTATGAGACTAGCTCGTGACATCAAAGGGGCCGTCACTAAATAAACAAAGTCATACTCGTACAACAGGACGTTGCCCAAGTTTGATAACAACTCTGCCTCCAAAACGCCTTACTTGCATGCGCAGCTTCTTGAGTTCTTCTATGAGGGACAAAGGATCACAGCCAAAGAAAAGAGCCTCCTGAGCAGCGGGAGGGAGGCGGCGGGTGTGATAGTGCACATGGTGGATTCCCAAGTGCTTTGCTTTATTAGATTCGCCTTTCTCTTCTCGTATATCTGCTGTTTGGTGGCTGGCCAACTGCACTTCGAACCTGTCCGATGCCGGCACTCTCTCCTCCACCAGAAAAGAAGAAACGAAGTCCAGCATCTCCTCCACTTCCCCCTGCAATCGCTTCAACCTCCCTATGGGCGTTTCGAAGGAGCTTTCTGGGAGGTCCGATGCAGTCGAATCAGCCTAGGACACCCAGGCCAGCACCCCAAGCACACACACTTCTCTCTCTCTCTCAATATATATATATATTAT
>NW_013565396.1:0-2735 GCF_000499605.1 Eimeria maxima | reverse complement strand
ATATATATATATATTTTATTTATTTATTCTTTTTATTTATTTATTTATTCTTTTTATTTATTTATTTATTCTTTTTATTTATTTATTTATTCTTTTTATTCTTCTTTTTATTGTTCTTTTTCTTCTTTTTTTTCTTCCTATTCTTTATTATGTATATATATACATATACATATACATATAAATAAATACATACATAAATACATCAATAGATACATAATTAAATACATAATTAAATACATAATTAATTAATTAATTAATTTATTAATTTATTTATTTATTTATTTATTTATATAGAGGTCTGTGCAGCATGCAATTCAATAGAACAATGACGCTTTCGTCATATAGTAGTATAAATTGTACATATACATATATGTATAAATACATGAATAAATAGATCAATAAATAGATAATTAAATAGATAATTAAATAAGGAATAAGAATATGTATATATATGTATTTATATACAGGTTTGTGCAGCATGCCATTCAATAGAACAATCACATTTTCGTCATTTAGTAGTATGAATTGTCTTACATACATATACATAGATGAATAAATAGATGAATAAATTCATGAATAAATAGATAAATAAATAGATGAATAAATAGGTAATTAAATAGGTAATAAAATAAGGAATAAGAATATGTATATATATATATTTATGTACAGGTTTGTGCAGCTTGCCATTCAATGGAACAATTACACTTTCGTCATTTAGTAGTATAAATTGTACATATAAATACATGAATAAATAGATGAATAAATACATGAATAAATAGATAATAAAATAAGGAATAAGAATATGTATATATATTTGTATATACAGGTTTGTGCAGCATGCCATTCAATGGAACAATTACACTTTCGTCATTTAGTAGGAGAAGTCCTACCAGAAGAAAGAATGAAAGAAATTGCCGCACAATTTGATGTAATTGATGGCCCAAATGATTTAGGGGAGATGTATACAAGACCAGGAATTATAAATGATTCTTTTCCTAAACCTTATCCAAATGAGGAAAGTATGATTATATTTATTTATTTATTTATATTTATTTATATTTATTTTTATTTATCCCTTTTTTTCTCGTCTTTTTACTGTATTTATTTCTATATATATCATCAATTATTCCTTATTAAACTTTTTTCCTCTATTTTTTATACTAATAAGGAATTTTTATTTATTTATTTATTTATTTATTTATATTTATTTATTTATATTTTTATTTATTTATTTATATTTTTATTTATTTATTTATATTTATTTTTATTTATCTCCTTTTTTACCGTCTTTTCTGTATATTTATTCATAAATATATCTATACCAATTCTTTATGACCTTTTTCCTATACAGAAAGACAATAAATAAATATATATATATATATTTATTTATATTTATTTATTCTTCTTTTCTTTATATTTATTTATTCTTCTTTATTTATATTTATTTATATTTATTAACGGTAATACGCAGAAAAACGCAAATAAATAATGTATTATATACTTTGTTTAGTTTATTTTTATATATATGTATATGTATATGTATATGTATATGTATATGTATATGTATATGTATATGTATATGTATATTTACGTATTGTGTATATGTTCTTCTTATTGTTTAATAATAGATTCTTTTATTATTACTACTACAATTAATAATAATAATAATAATAATAATAATAATAATAATAATAATAATAATAATAATAATAATAATAATAATATAAATAAAACAAACAAATAAATAAAATAAATAAATAAAATAAATAAGTAAATAAATAAATATGTATATGTATATGTATATATGTATATATGTATACAGCTGCTCGTTACGCGAATAATGGTGCATATCCACCAGATTTATCATTAATAACATCAGCAAGAAAAGAAGGACCAGATTATATTATGTCCTTACTTAATGGATATAATAATCCTCCTCCTTATAATATTATACTAAGACCAGGTTTATATTATAATACATGGTTCCCTGGTAATGCAATTGCTATGGCACCACCATTACAAGATGAGCTAATTGAGTATGAAGATGGTACACCATGTAATGTATCACAAATGGTATGTTTTTTCTCCTTTTTTTTTATTTATTTATTTATTTATTTATTTCTTTTATTACTTATTTAATTCTATTTATTATTGTCTATCTTTTTATCTATCTATTTCCTGTTTTCTATTACTCTATATGAAGATAATACACCATGTAATGTATCACAAATTGTATGTTTTTTCTCCTTTTTTTTATTTAATTAATTAATTAATTAATTAATTATTATTTATTACTTATTTTGTTGCTTATTTTATTGTCTATCTTTTTATCTATCTATTTCCTCTTTTTTATTATTCAATATGAAGATAATACACCATGTAATGTATCACAAATGGTACGTTTTTTGTACCTTTTTCTTTATTTATTCATTATTTTTAGTTAATTATTTATTATTTATTACCTATTTTGTTGTATTTATTATTGGTTATCTTTTTATCTATTTATTTCCTGTTTTTTATTATTGAATATGAATATAATACACCTATATTGTACTATTTATTTATTTATTTATTTATTTTTATTCCTTTTTATTATTCATTTATATATCTTCTTTCCTCTCTTTCTCCCTTATATGCAACATTTGTATCTATACATGTATACGTATATCTATATATAAATGTATATGTATATATAAATATATATGTATATATAAATATATATGTATATATATATA
>NW_013565395.1:0-3147 GCF_000499605.1 Eimeria maxima | reverse complement strand
CCCTCATTTGCCAACGTTTTATTTGACGCTTCCGGCGGTATACAAGGATAATTATCAAACTGCACATTTAAATTCTGGACTGAGCCCTCTTATCTCGCGCATATACATACGGACCGTAGAGCCGTGCGTCGGGTCTGCTACCTCCGAAGCGCTTACGGGGCGATCGTACTGCAATTGTCATTCTTGAATGCTTCCGCTGCAAAATGACGCAGTGTCCGGTGGACATAATAGCATCCACCCTGAGTGGGGCAAACCTCAAGAGAGCCAGATGCACTTTCACGAACCAAGTTGCGGTTGAGGACATTCGTTCTTTGAAGCGTTACCGGGTGCATGAATAAATCATTTGGAAAGTTCCGAAGGGCTTTTATGGTAAGCGCACATCCTATATTTGGCGTTGACAAGATTCTGCGTGGCATTGCCTGTCAGATACTCTGAAAAGTTCTCACCGTAGCCTCTTATCCTTCCGATTCGTATGCTTCTCCCATTGGGGCGAGCATCCAGGAACACCAACAGAAATTTCCGAGTGTAAATACTCACGCGCGCGTACGTTGCTGTTCTCGGCCGAACTACGAGGCACGTCATTCAAGCAGACCTTTAGTGAGAGGCACCGTACTTCTCGGAGTTGCTACCATATACCTCGTCTACTGCACTGCGTCTCTAAGCCTTCGCGCCACGTGGCGCGTGTTGGAGATCCTACCCGTGTGGGGGAGGGGAAGGGGGGGGGGAAATCTGCACTGTGCAGAGCGCTGCATAAATGTGATTCCAGCACCCAACAGTACTCGTCCGCTTTGGATTAGTGCGCATGAACATCAGACACACGAGCTGAGCTCAACCGATTTTCACAGAGCCATGCATTCATATTAGCTCAACCATATACTATGCAAACGCGAGTAAGCAGGATGGTGTCTAGCAGAGCGTTACCTTCTACTAGTAATGAAGCAATTTTGAAACGCTCGAGGTCGTCATCGAAAACCCCATGGCGAGCCAGCGAAATGCGAGAATGTCTACTTACAAACTTGGCGTGGTACAAGGCACGCTCGCCAGCACATTCTTCCCACACAACTCCGTTCAGGCGCTTGATTACATTAATTCAACCATACTGTTCCTGAGCATTTCTCCGGGTCCACGAAATTCTTTGTCCCTAGAGCTTATGGCCAAGCGCTAGGCAAACTAAACATTAGGGCCCCAAGAATTCAGCGTTCCCATAGACTGTCTCTGGTCATGAACACACAGGAAAATATGCTGTCCCACACAGCTAAACTCACTGTCTGCAGCACATTAGCGTAAAGACGGTTTTGCCGAGTACGTTGCACAGCAAATATGTTTCCCATCGGAACTCGGAGAAGTATACATACTCCTTGAGGCTGCTCAAACACTAGGAGCAAGGTATCGCAAAACCAGGTCTTCCACCAGCACAAGGGCTCCTCTAACTTCTGCGCACTGGTTTGCTACATCCATAGCAAATCACCAAATAGGCAAAGTGCCCACGAGACAAAGCCATCAAGCCCACCACTTCCCATTCAGTACGGTGAGGTTACAAACTGTTTTCTAAACTTTGAAGCATCCTCCCAATCCACGGGCAATACACTAAACAGCCAGCTACACGTTTACAGCACAAGCGGTTTGAACAAATACCACTGGAGAACTACTAATTTACTCACCGTCCACATAAACAGCCCTCGCAGCTTTTCCGCATTTATGTCGTGTCGCACGTAACTCAAACGAGCTCCCACACGACATCACCATTCTTACTGGCATTCCATTGTAAAACCAAGACCCATGAGTTCTTCACCAAGAGCTTGTGGACAAAAGGGAACAGCATGCACAGTCAAGCCTTTGCCCCGCTCCACAATGGCATCTGCTCAATCTTCCACAGCATACCCCACCGCCTATGCACACGTACTCTCTGAAGCACAAAATATAAGCATAACGAGGTTTTATAGTATCTTCCACTGAGCACCTGCTGGCTATACCGCTTTTCGCTGATCATCGGTCTACCCCAGTTTCGTCTTCACAAGCTGCTGGCGCAGTTTGTGAACCAGTATTGTTAGTACGAGTGAGCAACGACACGCGCGCTCAACTGCTCACACAACTCCACAACCCATGACCTAGACCCCCGTTGCCGCCTCATACTCAAGGCATAGTTTGCGGTTGTTGTTACAGACGACAATCGGTCGAGAAACATATGCCCGACGCACCCGCAGAGCTCAGCAATAGGTGAATAACTTCTCTGAAGTGCACGCATTGATCCAACAGCTGCCACCCTCCTCTTCACCCCGTCTTCACAACGCGCCTCGAAAACGCCATCCAACTGTCTGAACCACACCCCATGGTCCTTTGCACCAGGGGCTACAGCAACCAGCGCGCTTTCCGAGGCGTTCAACACCCAGCCAAACTTGTGTTCAAATGTCCTGCACGTGTGCTAAGCAAGGAAAAAGCCTGATAAATTCACCCTGGCCTGGCTGTAGAAAGATTGACCGCCGAATGAGTCCGCACTTTTACGCAGCGTCTTGAGGCATGCAATGAGCAGAGAGTCGCCTTCACTACAGCTGGTGGGTCCATGAATCTTAGAACGTGCACAACTGTAAAACCACTAGTCCATCTCCTGTCGCACCAACACACACACTGCCGTCCCTGGGCTCGCTGTTTGTTAACTACATGTCGCATGAAACTACAATATCAGGCGTCTGCTGCGCATTTGCCGCTCGCCCTCCCTGCCAGTACTTCTGAGGCATTTTTTGTTGGTACACAGCCAAGCTCAACTCCTACGAGCCACCATACACCGAACCACAAGCATTGCACTTGCGCCTTCTGGTAGAAGTATCTTGTCCTCATACAATACAAACTCACCCCCTGCAGAGCGGCATGCTAATTTAGAGCCTTGGTCACAGTGCGGCACACACCAAAATCACTACCACAGCACGACCGCAGGGAAATTCTATCTATTTCCGAAGCGGCCCTTGCACCTAATGCGCCTCACATTCATACAGCACAATGCTTGTTTTCCTTATCCGCAATGCTAGACCTTTGAAGAAAAAAATCACTTAAAACAGCTGCTACGCTCCGCTTCACCCAATAATGGCAGCACCGAGCCAACACACCATCCAACTGCCTCAGCCACACCACCGCACCCTGTGCACCAGTAGG
>NW_013565394.1:0-4068 GCF_000499605.1 Eimeria maxima | reverse complement strand
CCCAAGACGCACACGTAACCGTCGAACAATGAAACCATCTTTGCTCCAATACCCACCCGGGAAAACAGGTAAATGTGATTGAACAAGACCACGTCGTCACTAAATGCATCCAGAACCACAATAGTTTAGGAAGAACGCAATCTGTACTGTAGGCTATGTGCGCCCGTATGCTCCGAACGCACACCCCGCCACCGATACATCGGACACGCATAGCGTAAACGAAATATATCGATTCTCCAACATCCTGCTGCAGGATGGAAAGCACGATTCCCAGCATGCATTCTCACGTATTGTCCAGTGCAACAGACTACTGACTCTCCAACCTATCAAACAACAATCCGAAAGAGCCACGGAATCGGATGGGAACTAGGTAATCCACATGTATACAAGAATCGCAGGCACACATAGTAGTTTTGGGTATGAAAAGAAAGCAAGTGTCAAACCCACAGCCTGAGGCTAGCCATTAGTGCACACAAGAGCAGTGTGGCATTTTTCAAGCTCGGTGCTTTTTAGCACACTCCGTTAGCCACCTGTGATCCCGGGGTAGCGGGCTCCTGAATGAAACTCCACCCCGCTGCAGGCCAACTCGTGCGGGGTAGACACTCTCCACCGATTCACTGAACGATGCTGAAAGGTTGCCACGAGCACACACATACCAACCAGAATCTCTATGACACATTGCAACCGCTTCAGGAACCCACTGGCTGAATGCCAACCCTCCTCGTCAGCAAACCAACCTGTTTCGTCTGCAATGCGCACAGTCAAAGCACGCCCAAATAAAAACATGCACACCGCACCTCCCGACGGTTCGACCCAGACCAACCACCAGCACTGCACACACCCCGGCACATCAAAGGCTGTGCAGTCTGAAGCGCAACAGTCTGGAACCTTGCAAGCTATATGCAACCCACAGCGCCCCTGCACACAATATCGACTTTGCATGCTGCACGTGTCGCCACACACGACCAATACACCATCTGCAGCCGTACACAACCCATACAAAATCGTGAAACTCGTATCTCCACAAACATCGGATTCTCCACCTAAACAAAACATTGCAAGCCAGCATACTTATCACCTGCGGTCTCGAACCAGTTCCGAACCTCGTGAGCTCTATCTGGGCGTGTAGACAAGGCTTCTTAGCGTGCACAGACGCTTCCGGGTGTGGCCCATTCGATGTAACAGTACCGAACCTCATCGCAGCCGCACTCCCTGCATATCCCAATGGCACATGTAGATTTGCAGTTGTTTCATGGTGTCCCCGCTTGAGCTCAATGCGCTCTCACCCACGCAGAGGATACACAGTTTGCTGGACTTATATCCACTGTATTCTGTGCTTCGGCGTCTACGGAAAACGCACTGGCCAGCCTGAACTTGCGCATGCTGTCCAATGCAACTAACCCCTGAGCCACCAAAAGGTTAAATGATCCTTCAAAACAACCATGTCATCCGACAAGACTTCACTCACGCTACCTTACTAGTGCTCAAGGCTCTAGACACACGATGGTTCGCGACGCGTAACTAATGAGTTGACCAGACTCAGCAAAACCAACACAACCATGTCTCCACGCAAGCGCACATACGCCATTGACCATATCTCTCTTGCATGACACCAAAAGCGGAATTTCTCGCTTAACAAACGTGGCCACATTGTGGCGTGTTCTTAGAAGAAATCCCTCTGGTCGTGCGATAAATAAATAGCTTCATGCAGACGTAACGTGGATAGACAATCAACCATCCTCCAAGGCAAACACATAGAGCTTAACAGTCGAGGGAACCTCAACGCACCACTTTCCAAATAACGTAACAACGTACAGTCTAAGTTGTTCAGTGTACCAATAAAATAGTCGAAACATGACACGATGAAAATAGGGGAATCATGTTCTCGGAAGCTGCAGCAGGGGCCACCCTGGAGCACCGCATACACCTCCACGCAACAGCAGTTACAAAGGCAGCAGGCAATCATGCATACTAATATTTGACCAGATGTGCATTTCACAGGCAGACAACTTATTATTTAGTTGTTTCCTGGAATTCCCACTTGACCACAACGCGTTCTCACCCACGCATAGGATACGCACAGTCTACAGGAATTATATCCACTGTGCAATGCAATTAACCCCTGAACCACCAAAGGAATAAGTAATCTTCCACAACAACCATGTCATCCAACAAGACATCACTCACGTTACTTGGCTAATGTTCACGGCTCTAGACAGACGCTTTATCTCGACGCGCAACCAATGAGTTGACAGACTCAGCAAACCCAACCCAACCATGCCTCCACTCAAGCGCACATATGGCATTGACCATCGCTTTCTTGCACAGCACCAAATTTAACAAAGCTTGCTAACTCTGTGGCCTGTCCTTAGTAGAAATCCCCCTAGTCGTGCGATAAATAAATAGCTCCATCCATACCTAACGTGGATACACAGTCAACCATCCTCCAAGGCAAACACACGCAGTTCAGCAATCGACAAAACGTTTATACAAGAGCTTGAAAACAAAACAACAACGTACAGTCTAAGCCGGAGAGTGCAGTAGCAAAACCACTGAAGCACGACATAATGAAGATATGTACCTCATGGTCTCCTAAGCTGCAGTAGTGGCCATTATGAAACACCGAATTCACCTCCACCCTTAAGCATCTACAAAGGCTCAATGCAAGCATGCATACTGATATTTGACCAGGTGTGCAACACATAGTGCCATATGCTAGGCCAGTCGGCTCTGCTGAAACGCAGGGGTCAGACCCACGGAGCAGGAGTAGCCGCCCAACAATGAAACAATCATTTCTCCAATACCCACCAATGTAAGCAGGTTAATGTGATTTGATAAGAGCGCATCTGTACTGCATACATCCAGAATCCAAATACTTTAAGAAGAGCGCAATCTGTAACCTAACGAGGGTCTGCCCCTAATTCGTTGCACGTTTAGCACTCGCGACAGTTGAATACACAAATATGAATCACACTGCGCAGCATCCGCCTTTTAGTTGACGTGCAGCTGATTGGATGCACGAATACGGCAATACCACCCACAAATTCAAAGTCCAAGCATGCCATAAAGAATCCTCGAATTACTGCCGTCTCTCCTCAATTACTCGCCGATGCCCAATGCATTGACCGCTGTCTATCGAATTACCACTGCCTTAGCGGCTCATCGCAACCTGCCAAACATGCTACCGTTTCAACGCCATGCGCGCCTGCCAGCCTGCAGCCTGCAGGAGCCCACATGATGCGGAGGACAACACAAAACTGACTCAATAATCGCCCTTAGGACACCACCAGCCAACAGGTCATGCCTAATCGAAAAGTAGTCATGAGGTCCAGGAACTTTTCCAAATTGCTTAGATATGTGATACCTCTGCCGTAGTACGATGCACGGTTCAAACATACAGACTGAGTCGAACCGTGACTTGGCGCAACCAAACCTGAAACCTTCCACATGTTCAGGTTTCTTCAACATGCGCCAATGCGCTCCTAAAGCTTCCTCAGCAAACGTAGACAGGCAGTGGTGTGTTTTCACGGGAATACTCTCCACCGCCTGCGGGTGTGTTCATCCGTGGATGCTGAGCAAACGCAGACAGTGAACTATGCGAACTAGGCGATCGGCAGCATTCACATTTTGGCCGAACACGCAATGGAACCCCCATGTCTATGGCCATACGCACAAGCTAAACAATATACGTCACCAGGACGCTTCCCCAAAGAAACTGGTGTAATCAGTAAAACAGAAGAAACGCATGCAGCAGGTTGCACCTGCAGACCGGTACAAGAAGAGCACAATCTGTAACCTTACGAGGGCCTGCCAGTAATTCGTTGCACTTTTAATACTCACGACTGAAGAACACATAAATATGAATCACACTGCGCAGCATCCGCCTTTTGGTTGACGTGCAACTGATTGGATGCACGAATACGGCAATACCACCCACAAATTCAAAGTCCAAGCATGCCATAAAGAATCCTCGAATTACTGCCGTCTCTCCTCAATTACTCGCCGATGCCCAATGCATTGACCGCTGTCTATCGAATTACCACTGCCTTAGCGGCTCATCGCAACCTG
>NW_013565393.1:0-2870 GCF_000499605.1 Eimeria maxima | reverse complement strand
ACATTAGGTCCTGTGGAGTTCGTTAGTAAAGTATTTCTGCGCAGTCTTGATTCCATGAACAAAATGCGTCCCTTCATCAAGAAAAATCTAGACAGCTTGGCGTTTACTGCATAATCAACTCATTTCCACGACAGGAGACGAACTAGCTAAAAGGAGCCAAAGAAACACGCAGCGTACTGGGAGTCGCATGATTTCCCTCACATGAGTGTGTGGATAATCGCTGGCACCGACATTTCCACTTCCCCGTATCCAACGCCCTCCACGTCTATCTGTTAAATGCACACGATGTGGAGTCACCGCGAAAGGTAACGATCTAGGTCCCAAGCACGTGAGTTGGCATCGTTATCTATTGGAACCACAAATACCAGCTCTTTACGTAGACTAAAGCAAATTGCCAATGTTAGAGAGTGCGCGACTGCATCATGCAAGGTGTGTGGTTGCTGTGAGCTACAAAATTTCATGCCGCACTCTCTGATGTATATATTGGCTTAGATGGAAATGCAAGACGCTACTCGCTCACACATATATAGGTCAGCAGATGCAACACTGAGACCGCTCGTTCCACAGATGCAGATCCCCAAACGTCCGTCACAGTGTAAGCAAAGGCTGTTGAAGAAAGAGCCTGTGTCATGTGCACTGCCATCATAGCGCGTCGCCTTGACAGTGCCGATTTTCCTGCATAATCGCATTCTTCACACGACAGGTGACTTACTGCCTAGAGCGCGACAAACCCCCACAAAGACAAGTGAGTAGAGCTGTGCAACCCAACGGGTCTTCCGTCCCAGGTGGTTTTGCACAATATGGAGAATTCAATGTTGGCTGCGCCCAGTCAACTGACGCAGCAGATCGCCCATAAATCTGACAAAGGTACAAACAAGCACAAGGGGCAAATCCTACTCATTTGTGTATTCGTTCATAAAGTATTGCTGCGCAGTGTTGACTCCATAGAGAAAATACACTCTGGCATCTGGCGTGCCTTCATAAAACATAACCTGGACAACCTTGCGTCTCCTACATAAACAAATCATCTTCTCTAAAAGTGACGCACTGCCTAAGACGATGCGAAGCAAGACCGAGTCTGCCGCTGTTGCATGATTGCCCCTACATGAGAGTGTAGGCAATCGCCGGCACGAACATTTCCACCTACCTGTATCAACAGCTTTCCGTGTCTAGTCTGTTAGACGCACACCATGTGGAGCCACCGCGAAGCGAAATGATATCGGTCCGCAACACGTGAGTTTGCATTGCGTTCTATTGTAGCAACAACTGCCATCTCTCAAAAAGACCAACTCAAACTGCCAACGTTAGAGTGTGCGCGACTGCATTCCGCAAGCTGGAGCGTTGCTGAGGGCTACGAGAAATCATGTCGCACTCTCTGTTGCACGTTTTGGCTCCACTGATAGTGGGAGGTGCTATTCACCCTCCACGATACGGTCAGCAGATGCAACACTGACAGTTCCAGTCCCAAAGATGCAGATTCCCCAAAATTGCATAGCAAAGCATGCCACGGCTATAGACTTAAAACACTACCTCATGTTCACTCCCATCATAACGCGTTGACTTAACAGTGCGGATCCTACTACATACACGCATTCTTCAGACCCCAAGAGACGGACTTCCTATAGCACGATAAACCCGCACGAAAACTGATGAGTAGCGCTCTGCAACCAAACAGCCCTTCCGTCGCTGGTGACTTCACACGAATTAATGGGACTTGCACCAACCTTTGTTTTTACTCTTGTGAGATTGACTGGGGATATGGTTGAGTTGACTCGGCGCAGCCATCACTGAATTCTCTATATTCTGCAGAGTTCGTTCACAAAGTATTTCTGCGCAGTGTTGACGCCATGGACAAAATGCATTCTGGTATCGGGCGTCCCTTCATAAAGCAGCACCTGGACAACATCAAGTCTCCGACATAAACAAATCATTTCCACTAGAGATGACGCACTGCCTAAGACGATGAGAAGCCAGTCGGAGCCTACAGCCGTTGGATGATTACCTTAGCCTGAGAGCGTTGGCAATCACTGGCAGGAACAGTTCACTTTTTCGTTTCAAACGCCTCCCACGCCTATTCCGTTAGACGTAAACCATGTGGACTCCCCTAGAAGAGAAATGATCTAGGTCCGAATCACATAAGATGGCACTACTTTGTACTGAAACAACAACTGCCATCTCTCAAAATGTACACACTAAAACAGCCAGTGTTACAGTGTGCGCTAATGTTCTTCGCCAGGCGGCCGGTTGCTGCAAGGTGCGGGAAATCATGCTGCACTCTGCAAGTATATTTTCGTCCCGATAGTGGTGCGATATGCTATTCGCCCACCACGATACGATAAGCAGATGCAACACCGAGACTGCCCGTTCCACAGATGCAGATTCCCGAACACTTCGTCACAGTGTACGAAAGGGCAGCAGAATAAAGAGCCTGCATCCTGTGCACTACCGTAATAGCGCGTCGCTGTGACAATGCTGATTCAACTACATGCGTGCATTCTTCACACGAAAGCAGACGGACTTCCTATAGAGTGACAAACCCGCAGGAAAACTGGTGAGCAGCACTCCATAAACGTAGGGGCCTTCCGTACATGGCGGCTTTGCACACTATAGCGAATCCAATGCTGGCCACACCCAGACAACTAAGCCTGGTCTCCAGTCAATGTCACAAAAGTACAAACAAACGCTATGGGCAAGTCACATTAGGTCCTGTGGAGTTCGTTAGTAAAGTATTTCTGCGCAGTCTTGATTCCATGAACAAAATGCGTCCCTTCATCAAGAAAAATCTAGACAGCTTGGCGTTTACTGCATAATCAACTCATTTCCACGACAGGAGACGAACTAGCTAAAAGGAGCCAAAGAAACACGCAGCG
>NW_013565392.1:0-5205 GCF_000499605.1 Eimeria maxima | reverse complement strand
ATTCTCGATTGGGCCCACTGACGCCCGTTGTACCTGGAAATTGGGTGTGCATGGAAGAGAGAATTCCCCCAAACGTGTACATCTTACAAATTCATATGTAACTCTGCCTTAGGATGCACGAATTCAAGCGTTCAACCTCCTACTAGCAGTGGACTATGCGTAGCTGCTTCTCGACAATCGTGCGTGGAAGACCACCAGAGGCACTTCTTTCTCAACCAAATGTTCCTCAACTCAATATTGGTACATAAAGCGTCAGGAAGAATCACGTTTCACATTCTTACCGATCAACGCACTGGTGTGCACTAAACACACTTCAGTGAGAGTCCGGTGTAGAATGCTGTCCTTGGGGCACTGTGCAACGCGCACGCAAACAAGACAAAATGTGCGACCCCGCAAGGATGCATGAAGAAATCCAAAAAACAGGGAAATGCATTGGAAGGTTTGTCGAACAGTTAAGGTTGCTATATATAGGTGCTTGTCGTGAATACATCAGAGTATGTTGCATCTGCTCGCTGAGGCGTCAACGAGTCGGAGCAGATATCGGTGCAGGGGAATTCCCAGGAACTGCCTCAAAGGACACGCCTATTTACATTCATATACAAACTAAAACTCATGCGAAGAGGATTTCATTTGCAGAAGCCGGCTGAAGCGGCGATTTTTATTGCGGTCAGATAAGAAGAACAAGTGGAGACACAGTTGTGGGCCCACAACGCTTCAGCAATGTGCCCGAAAGCGACTCCCTCAAACATGCCCGTCATTTTCTGATATAATTGCTTCACAAAATCTATCCGCGCCTACTTGAATTTGCCGGTTGTGTTTTGGGTCCAAATATAATAGCTTCATCCTTTACTGATTCTCTCTCCAGGGATCCTGCACACAAATTCGAGACCACACAGAATCATGGAAACGATAGAGTGAAGCGTGGCAGCAAAATGAAGACAGTTTAGACAGAAGATAAGCTTGTCTAACTTGCTTTCCAAACAGCGAACCTGGGGCGATACATATCGACTTTTCTTGCTTCGGAATGCCAGATCGCTCCCGTCCACAATGACAAATATATCCCAGCCAGCAGTTGTCGGTCTGCAACACTCTCCGGCAGTTTTAGGATCGCACAACCCAAAAGCTGCCTTTCAAAGCGCTGTCTCTACTTCGCCACCCTATTCACGCCAGCCCACAACTGGGCCGGATACCAAGCTGCTGCAACGCAGGGCTCATGACCGCCACGTTTTCGCTGCTGCGGTGACATCCATAGTTTCCCTCGTGACGATTTTGGCTATATTGGCTGTGTGTCGGACGGCTCAAAGGAAATTAGATTCCGGAGCAGCAGTACGGCGCAGTCTGTCTAGTTCGGATGATGATCAGCAGCAGTCCCAGATTTCGCAGCAATGTCTGGATTTGTTGGAGGATCATACCCTTGGGCAACCTGTTTCGGCGTATCGTGAGGAGGCGAACGAAGCAAAGGCCAGACTGGTCGCCATGATGTATGAGTCTGCAGCTTCTTTTGAACGGAAGCGCAGTAATAATTCACAGGGCTTGAAAGATGAACATCAACAGCCCCCAGCTAAGGTTCCTCGGTTTGATGAGAGACTGGACTCCTCCACCTCCCACCTACAGCCGTTGCAGTCCTTGGCATTTTGGCCAGAAGTTGGTGGAACAGCAGTGGACAGTGTGCACAACGCTTTGGATGCAGATGCCTGGGTGAAAACAGAGCCTGAGTTAGCTTTTGGCGAAGACAAGCAGCAACTGCTCCTTTCGACGCTGAACAAGGTGTCCTCCTATCAACAGGATGCATCAGAATCTCAAGCCCCTTCGTCGACATCTGATGCAAAGCCAGCTACTGGTCAGCTGGCCTCAGTGTCTTTTGGCAGTGCATTCAGCGGTGAACCTATACCTCGTGAAGCGTGGCTCTACGAGCCAGGAGTGAGCGCGTATCCAACGGTTTTTCAGCAGAGTGCACAGAGAACTGTGTGGCAGAGCGCAAAGGCTGAGGCAGCGTCAGCAGCTCCCATCAGTGCGGGTGCTGTGGCTGTTAGCACCACAACAGAGGTTGGAGGTATAGGGGGCCGAGGGATTGCTTCTGCAGACGTTGGTTGGAAGGGAGGACTGCCGCAACAGGGAGTGCAGAATCTTGAAAACGATGGACAGGCCTCTGATATTCCTTTGATTGGTTTGCAGCAGTCAGCAGCTGCCAATATGTGGGAAGCCAGTAGTCGAGAAGAGATATTCTGTGAGCCGGGAGATATTCGTATGCATCCTTTTGTACGGCTTCCAGTGGCAAAGGGATTGCCCCCTAACAGAAGATTCCGTGCGCAATTTGCACTTTCGTTCAGTTTAAGCATTCGTAGTCCGATGGAATCATTCAAGAAAATGCGCAGCTTATTTTTAAAGCCTTCGCTGACGGTTGACGACGTAGAGGCACTCGTGGGGGAAGCCGAAATGTTGGCAAACTATGCAAAATGCAGACTATCAGGGTCTTATGAGAACTGTACTGCTAGCTACATTGTCATGAGACTGTCATCGTTGTTGATGGTATTTGACTTTCTGGTAGGTACAATTGAGATCGTAGGGGAAGTGATGAACACCGGCAGCTGGTGGGCTGAGTTTGCGCAGAAGTTCCGCTCGGATTATTCCTTTCCTACGAAGGGAAGGACGAGCAGAAGCAGGATGCTGAACATGCTGGTTAATCGGATGTCTTCTGCTATTTCGATATATAAGACCGGAAAACGCCCACCACCTGAAGAAGTAGTTGAACTAAAGAGGATCATAATCACCCATGCTTACAAAAACACGCAGATGTCACACCCGTTCTGGCAGCTATGGATACAGGATGATGAAGAATTCTGTTGTTCTACTACTGCTAGCCCAAATCCGTGAAGCACAAGCGAGGTTAACGAGAAGAAAGGCCACCTTGGCTTGTATGCCTGGGTAGTCGCCTGTTTTATTACGGAATCACCTGTTTTGTAAGCAACAGGCAAGAGCTTGTCTTAATGCCGAGAGTCGTCTCAGTGCCGAATCTAGCAAAAATAGTCACCGGTGTGCGTGTCTGCCTTTCGGTTTGTTGTCTGACTTCTCTGCAAATATACGTTTTGCTCATATCGCCAGGTGCTATCTGGCAATGAGGGATCTACCCCCAGGCTTTCTGCTGCATGAAGTTTTACGCACAATTCAACTACTATTGCGAGTCCCATGAGCCTCCACTTAGTATAAGGCGGCAGCTGTCCCACGTTTTGTCGTTGGCAAATGACGCTACACTCAGACTGGCACTGCCGTGTTAATGAGCGCTGGCGGGAAGCTCCAATCGCTTTCCACGATAAAATAGCAACGACCACAGATATACTGAACTGACTGTGCAAGCTCCAGGTGCTTTGCACGAGAGAAGAGCCACAACAGAGCTACTCAACTGATTGTGGAACTGGTACAGAGCCTTCTTATTAACGCCGGTGCAGTAGTTGAGGCGCATTCCCAGCTACAACGGCAAATGATAGTGGTGCTTACTGTCTTCGCGTTGCGCTTGTCTAAGAATCACTAGCAGGGGCCTGTAATGACGCAAAACCTTCATTCTTGATGCAGGTTGTGCGGCGTATCCAGATTAATCCTAAGCCAAACATTTTTCTGTGCGATGTCCCTGGCTCTGGATGCTTTCACCAGTTCCAATTAGAGGAAATGAGATGCTGGCTCTACGCCGCCTGCCCCACAGAGACGTTTGCCAACACGAGAATAAGCTATATGAACACTGTACCCGGATACCCACAACACTGGTAGCTGAATTCATCCTTGCAAGCAGCCTGCTTAGCACAGCCCATGACATGTGTCTAGGAGTTGCCTTCGGTTTATCGCGTATATTTAACCCCTGCCCGACTATGTTTGCACTTCGAATTGCCCTATAGCAGGGGCTGCAGGAAGGTGTGCTCCAGCAGGAGGCATGCCACCCGTCCAGCCGAAGCCCAAAGCCTTTGCGCTGTAACACAGAGGATTCCTGCAAATTAAATGAGAGTAAAACTTCTTCGAACAACGCTGACTTCCTACTACCTCGACTCCATTGCAACTCTCCACTATTCTCGATTGGGCCCACTGACGCCCGTTGTACCTGGAAATTGGGTGTGCATGGAAGAGAGAATTCCCCCAAACGTGTACATCTTACAAATTCATATGTAACTCTGCCTTAGGATGCACGAATTCAAGCGTTCAACCTCCTACTAGCAGTGGACTATGCGTAGCTGCTTCTCGACAATCGTGCGTGGAAGACCACCAGAGGCACTTCTTTCTCAACCAAATATTCCCCAACTCAATATTGGTACATAAAGCGTCAGGAAGAATCACGTTTCACATTCTTACCGATCAACGCACTGGTGTGCACTAAACACACTTCAGTGAGAGTCCGGTGTAGAATGCTGTCCTTGGGGCACTGTGCAACGCGCACGCAAACAAGACAAAATGTGCGACCCCGCAAGGATGCATGAAGAAATCCAAAAAACAGGGAAATGCATTGGAAGGTTTGTCGAACAGTTAAGGTTGCTATATATAGGTGCTTGTCGTGAATACATCAGAGTCATACACCACATCAGAGTGGTTGCATCTGCTCCCTAAGGCGTCAACGAGTCGGAGCAGAGACCTGCGCGAGGGAACATTCAAGGAACTGCTGCAAATCACACTTCTTGTTCCAAGAATCCCCTAAATAGATGTGAGTGGAGGATGCTTTGACTTGCAGATGCTAGCTGAAGTGGTGATTTCTAGTGCAGTCAGATAAGACGAACAAGTGGAGACACCCTGGGGGGCCCACAAAAAGTTTCGGGAGAGTTTCCCGACAGTGACTTCCTCAAACACTCCCGTCATTTTCTGATATAATTGTTTCACAAAATATATCCGCGCCTACTAGAATTTGCAGGTGTTGCTTTGGGCCCAAATATAACCGCTTCATCCTTTACCGATTCTCGGATCATGCATACCGATTACAGATCACACAGCATCATGGGAACGATAGAGTGAAGCGTGGCAGCAAAATGAAGACAGTTTAGGCAGAAGATAAGCTTGTCTACCTTACTTTCCAAACAGCGAACCTGGGGCGATACATACCGACTTTTCTTGCTTCGGAATGCCAGATCGCTCCCGTCCACAATGACAAATAGATCCCAGCCAGCAGATGTGGGTCTGCAACACTCTCCGGCAGTTTTAGGAAGCGTGTTGGGTTTTCGACGGAAAGTTTCG
>NW_013565390.1:0-2655 GCF_000499605.1 Eimeria maxima | reverse complement strand
ATATATATATTATTTATTTATTAACTATATTATTCAGCTTTTTATTCTCTTTTTTTTATCTATCTATTTATATACTTTTTATTACTATTTATTCCCATATATATACATCCATATATACACAATCTATAAATGTATATTTTCCTGTATATAAATATATTTTATTTATTTTATTTATTTTATTTATTTTATTATCCATTTTTTTATTTATTTATTAACTTATTTATTCATATTTTTATTCTCTTTCTTTTTATCTATTTATTTATATATTTATTTATTATTATTTATATACAACAATATATTCGAGTATACATACCCCTTATACATGTACATTTTCCTGTATATTTATATATCTAATAAATATATATAAATAAATAAAATATTTATTCAATTAATTAATTAAATGGTTTGGTAGTTACTTAGTCTAGTGGTCTAGAGGGTTTAGGGTTTAGGGTTTAGGGTTTAGGGTTTAGGGTTTAGGGTTTAGGGTTTAGGGTTTAGGGTTACCATGATTAGAGCAATTAGAGAGACAAACAATTTTATTTTCAGCAGAAGTTCCTTCTTCTTCTCCTTTCTGCTGCTGCTGCTGTTGCCGCTGCTGCTGCTGCTGCTGCTGCTGCTGCTGCTGTTGCTGCTGCTGCTGTGTTCCTTCTTCTCCTTCTCTTTCTCCTTCTTCCTCTCCTCCTCCTGCCTCATTTAGCCATTTATTTTGTCTAAATTTTATTCTTATTTTTTCTGCAACACTTAATTCTTCTTTTTTATTTTCTTGCTGCTGTATTGCTGCTACTGCTGCTGCTGTTGCTGCTGCTGCTGCTGCTGCTGCAGGGAGATCTTCTTTTGCTGTTGTTGCTGCTGCTGCTGCACTCTCTGCTGCTGCTTCGGCTGCTACAGCAGCAGCAGCTGATGCGCTCTCAGCTGCTGCTGCGGCATTCTCTGCTGCTGCTGCTGCTGCTGCACTCTCTGCTGCTGCTGCTGCTCTTGCTACCTCCACTGCTGCTTCTGCTGCAGCAGCAACAACTGGTAACGGGCTTCTGCTGCTGTTGCTGCTGCTTCCTCCTTTTGCTTCCTCGCTGCTGCTCAGTCTGCGCATATCTATACCTTCTGCTGCTGCACCTGCTACTGCTTCTGCTGCTGCTGTTGCTGCTGCTGCTGTGCCTCTATTATTAATTGTATTAACTACATCCCCATCAACAGCAAGAGAATAAGAAAAAGAATAATTAATAAAAGATAATTCAATAAAAAGAAAAATAAATAAAATAAATGCATGCAAATTGGGGTGTATGTACACCTCCATTATATATATAAGAGAAAGAAATTATGTTTCTTTCTTTCTTTCTTTCTTTATTAATTAATTAATTAATTAATTAATTAATTTATTTATTTATTTATTTATTCTTTATATTATTAGTATTCTAATTATATTATTATTATTAGAATTTATTAATAATATATTTTCTTATGGTTTCCCTTATTTGGGGTGTATAGGCAGCTATTAAGGAAAAAAAAAAAAAAAAAAAAAGAAATAAATAAAAAAAAGAAATTATACAGACAAACAATTGACAAAAATATACACACGTAATAAAATAAAATACAAGAATAATTGCTGCTGCTGCTGCAGCTGCAGCAGCAGCAACAGCAGCAAAAATTCCTGGTGGACCGACCACTGGTACACAGACCAGCAGCAGCAGCAGCAGCAGGAACAACAGCAACAGCAGCAGCAGCAACAGCAGCAGCAGCAGCAGTTTATTAATTATAAATAATAAATAAATAATTAAATAATTATTTAATTATTTATTTATTATAATTAAATAAATTAAATAAACTTTTCTTTGTTTTATCCCTCTACTGTGTTTATACGGTGGGGTTGTTCTTCCCTAAGGGGTTAACCTATATAAATAAATAAATAAATAAATAAATAAATAAATAAATAAATTATAATAAATAAATATAATTTACATTTATTTATATCTTCTTTTATTTATTTAATTTATCTTCCTTTTTCAGGTGTATAGGCACCTTCCTGTAAAATATAGAAAAAAAAAAATTATTTATTTATTTATTTATTTATTTATTTATTTATTTATTTATTTATTTATTTATTTATAGTCATATTTGTATATATTTAATTAATTACATTTAATTATAATATATAAATTTATTTACTTATTTATTTATTTATTTATTTATTTATTTATTTATTTTTTCCCTTGAAGATATATATATTGAGGTGTACATACACCTGAATAACAGTTGTATGCATGCAAATTTATTATTTTTTTTATTTAATTTATTTTCTTCTTTTTTCCTTCTTTTTTTTCTTTTTTTTTTTTATTTATTCATTTGTTTGTTGCTTTTTTGCTGCAAGACATAAGGCAATAATACTTGTCTATAATATATAAAAATAAATACATATATAAATAAATAAATAAATAAATAAATAAATAAATAAATAAATAAATAAATAAATAAATAAATGTATATATTATATATTTAATATTATTGGTAGTAATGGTACAGCAGCTCTAAGCATACCTATTTACATATATGTATATATGTACATATATATGTATGTATATACATATATATATACACATATATCTGTATATATACACTTATACGTGTGTAAATCTTATATATATATATATATTATATATATAT
>NW_013565389.1:0-2790 GCF_000499605.1 Eimeria maxima | reverse complement strand
TATATATATATATATAAACCCTAAACCCTAAACCCTAAACCCTAAACCCTAAACCCTAAACCCTAAACCCTAAACCCTAAAAAATGAAAAACCGTAAATGAAGAGAGTATCAGATATATTAATAGGAAGGTAAACATCATGAACTCTAAACCCTTAAATCTATACCATTAGCAGTCATTACCTCTAAACCCTAAACCCTAAACCCTAAACCCTAAACCCTTACATTCCAACTTCTCTCCATTCCCTATTACCTTGTGGATCCTCTGCAGAAAAAAAAACAAAAAATAAATTTATTTATTTTAATTATTAAATAAATAAATAAATAAATAAATTATTTGTATGCATTATATATATACATATATAAAATTTAGTGTTTAGGGTTTAGGGTTTAGGGTTTAGGGTTTATTTCGTACCTAGATCGAGTCTAAGTCTCTTAACATTAAGTCTTTCTTTAGCTAGCTGTTCTTTTAATTCTGCTGCTTCCTCAGCTAGCTGCGGCAATTCTCTGCATCTTTTCTTTTGCTGCTGCAGCAGCTGCTGCAGCTCTTTTGCCTTCAGGCGCAGCTGACGCACCTCCTGCATGCATACACCCCAAGGCTAGCTAGCTAGCTAGCTAGCTAGCTAGATACACAAATAGCTAGTTACCTAAATACCTAGCTATATATATAGCTAGCTAGGTAGCTAGCTAGCTAGTTAGTAGTAAGACATACCGCCTCTGACTCCTGAGTGACTCTTTGTCCCTGCACCTCAGCATACTCTGCATGCATGCATAGACAGTGTGTGCTGCTACTACTGCTGCAGCAGCTGCTGCTGCTGCAGTTGCTGCTGCTGCTGTTTTTATTGTTTTATTGTTTACTAACAATAAATAATAAATAATATATAACATCCAGTATAAAATAAATAAGTAAATAAATAAACAAATGAATAAATAAATAAATAAATAAATAAATAAATAAATAAATAAATAAATAAATAAATAATTTATACTTACGTAATGCATTACTTCTTTCCCACATTAAACAAATTTCGTCATTTCTGCAAAAAACAAATAATTTACGGTGTATAGGCAGCTGCATGCAATAATAATATATAATAGAATATATAATAAAATATATTAAAATATATAATAAAAGATAATACAATATAATAAACCAAATTATTCTCAACAAGAATATGCAATAAAAGGTAATAAATTAAATAAAATAAACTAAAAAAAATACAAAAATAGGCAAAAAAAGTACCTATCTATGAATTGTATTCCTGTAATATTTCTACTCTCTACGGCAACTTGGAAGATTTCTTAGTAATAGAAAACAATAAAAAAGAATATAATATAATAAAACAAGTTATGGTCTACAATTCTATCTAAAAAAAGATAATAAAAGATAATAAAATAAATAAAATAAATAAAGAAATATACAAAAAAAGTACCTATCTATAACCTGTATTCCTGTAACATTTCTACTTTCTACGGCGACTTCGAAGATTTCTTAGTAATACAAAATAGAAAAAGATAATAGAATATAATAAAACAAATAATCCTCTACAAGAATATGTAATAAAAGGTAATAAATTAAATAAAATAAACTAAAAAAAATACAAAAATATGCAAAAAAAGTACCTATCTATAAGCTGTATTCCTGTAACATTTCTACTTTCTACAGCGACTTCGAAGATTTCTTTTTGTTTTTTCATTTTTTCTTCCAAATCACAAAGACAGATATTTAAACGATCTGATACTATCATACATTGCTCCACTTCAGCTGAACCAGCAGCAGCAGCAGCAGCAGCAGCAGCAGCAGCAGCAACAGCAGCAAGAACAGCAGCAACAACAGCAGAAGGAGAAGGAGGAGGAGGAGGAAGACGAGCAGCAGCAGCAGCAGGCAGACACACACACACATAGATTTATATGCATGTCTTTAGGGTGGATAGGGAGTATAGATTAATAACAACACAAGACGCATGCAGCAGCAGCAGCAGCAGCAGCAACAGCAACAGCAGCAACAACAGCAACAACAGCAACAACAGCAGCAGCAACGACAACAAATAAGAGGACTACCTCAAGTGCTGAAACAGCAACAACAGAAACTGCACCAACAGAAGCAGCAGCACCACCACTACCAGCAGCAACAGCAGCAGCAGCAGTAGCAGCAGCAGCAGCAGCAGCAGCAGCAGCATACCATTACAAATAGAGATTTTTTGTAATAATCTTGAGTGTTGTGTACGAAGAACAGCTCGTTGCTGCAAACCCTTTAGGCATTGCATAGCTATTGCCTGTATACACATATATATACAATATATATATTGCTGCTGCTGCTGCTGCTGCGGCTGTTGTTGTTGTTGTTGTTGTTGTTGTTGTTGCTGCTGCTGCTGCTGCTAGTATTGCTGTTCTCTTTGCCCCTCTCCTCTCCCTCTCTCCCTCTTTTCTCTGTATCTATATCTCCTACCATCACCATCACCACCACCACCACTACCATCAGCAGCAGCAGGAGCAGCAGGAGGAGCAGCAGCAGGAGCAGCAGCAGCAGCAGGAGGAGGAGGAGGAATACCTGTATAGCATTATCTTTTTGTAGATTATCTTGTTGATAGATTTCTATCTCATTAGTTAATATTTTATATCTTTTTATTATCTCTAATAAATTTTGTCTTTTTTCTTCTCCTTTTCTTGCATATTCATCACATTGTTGTCTTATTTTATCTATTTCTTTCTTTATTTTCTCCTCCTTATTCCTTAACTCCTCTATACGACGAATAGCAAATGATCCCTCTATTTCCTATATATATATATAA
>NW_013565387.1:0-2783 GCF_000499605.1 Eimeria maxima | reverse complement strand
TATATATATATATATATATATATATATGCTTATTTGTATAGCAACATGACGATGCATGCATAACAATTCTTATTAATTGTTGCTCTTTATGCATTAATATATAATATAAATAAAATAAATAAAATAAATAAATAAAATAAATAAATATAAATAAATAAATAAATAAATAAATAGTGTATTTTTTTTTCTTGTGCAGATGGGAGTAAAGAGTCATCTATTTCTTTATTAGATGCAGACCCTTCTATTCATTTCTATGGAGATGCAGCTAAACCCCCAACCCTAAGTGTAAATAAACCCTTATTTGCATGCATCCCTTCCTTGTATGCATGCATACATGCATGCATTCGTCCCTCCCCTTTATATTGGGTACAATAGGATGGGTTATTTTGTCCATACCTTTTTTTTTTTGCCCTCTAGGGTTTAGGGTTTAGGGTTTAGGGTTTAGGGTTTAGGGTTTGTGATCAGGTTGGAGATGTAGATGGTGATGGATATTTAGATGTTGCTCTTGTTGCAGTAAAAGAAGGAGGAGTAAGAGCTGTTCGTATATACAGAAATGTTCCTGAGGATCCTAAGGCAAGAAAAATATACAAGGGTTTAGGGTTTAGGGTTTAGGGTTTAGGGTTTAGGGTTTAGGGTTTACGAGACTGTTGTCTATGAGTGTTCCAACGTTCTGCCATAAGCACGAATCCAGAGACAGAAAGGAAAAGGGCTAACTTAGTATTGTTTGAATGTTCAACATTTAGTGTTTAGGGTTTAGGGTTTAGGGTTTAGGGTTTAGGGTTTAGGGTTTATTTTTTTTGTGCAGAATATAAAGAAGCGTCATTTTCAATTAGCAGCAGAGTTTGTTGCAACAGCAAAAGGAGAAACTCTTCTTTGTAATCGTGTTGCCTTCTTTGATTTCCATGAAAAGGTTAGGGTGTATAGCCACCTACTTGCATGCATGCATGCATGCATGTGTGCTGCAGCAGTTGCAGCAGCTCTAGGTATTTCGTTATGGTTTAGGGTTTAGGGTTTAGGGTTTAGGGTTTAGGGTTTAGGGTTTATGAGTGTTTGTTATATGTTAGGGAGCATTAGATGTTCTCTGTCAAGGGCAGCCTCAGGGATCCCTTAATCATCAGCAGCAGCAGCATGACCAGGAGCAGCAGCAGCAGCAGCAGCAGCAGCAGCAGCAGCAGGAGCAGCAGCAGCAGCAGCAGCAGGAAGCAAATCCATTTAATACAATAAGAGTATTTATTCGTTCTCCTGATGCAACAAGAGACAGTTTATTCTTTAAGGTTAGTTCATTAAATGGTGTTTGTCCTTTTTCTTTCTGTTTTAAGCAAACCCTAGCTCCTCTACAGCAGCAGCAGCAGCAGCAGCAGCAAGGACAGCAGCAGCAACAGCAGCAGCAGCAACAGCAACACCAGCACCTTGTTGCTGATACCAGCAGCACCACCACAAGTGGCGTAGAGGGAGCACTGCATGCAGCAGAAGGCAGAATCATTGAACTGCAGCAGCAGCAAGGACAGCAGCAACAGCAACAGCAGCAGCAGCAGCAGCAGCAGCAACATTCCCTTCAATCTGTTCCTGATCTACCTCCCCCTTATGGCGCTGCTGCTGTCGGTGAGCATCACTTTAAGGGTTTAGGGTTTATAAGGGTTTATAAGGGTTTATAAGGGTTTATTAGGGTTTATAAGGGTTTATAAGGGTTTATTAGGGTTTATTAGGGTTTATTAGGGTTTAGGGTTTAGGGTTTGTGTGTCTATTCGTTATTTCTTTAGGCGCAACAATGAAGATAACAGTGACAGACCTTAATGGCACCAAGACACCGCGTGCAGGTACTTACTAGGGTTTAGGGTGTATTAGGGTTTATATTAGGGTTTAGGGTTTAGAGGTAAATGCTCCTTCTTACCCGACTTCACACATGCGGGTTTAGTCTATTAGATATGTATTCTGTAGGAATTAGGGTTTACTCGTGTCAATTAGGGTTTCCTATATTTAATTAGGGTTTATTAGGGTTTATTAGGGTTTATTAGGGTTTATTAGGGTTTATTAGGGTTTAGGGTTTAGGGTTTACGTGTGTATACAGGTGTCCAATTACCTCAAAGTGCTCATGGTCCTTTATCTCTTCCTTTTGAATTATTTGGATTGGGGCAAACAAATAATTATGTTGAAGAATTCTTCTTAGGATTACCTCTTAATCAAATCGTAAATTAGGGTTTAGGGTTTAGGGTTTAGGGTTTAGGGTTTAGGGTTTAGATATATAATAATATTTTTGAAAAAATTTTTAAATTTAGGATTATATCTTAATAAAATAATAAATTATTTTTTTCTTCTGTTATATTTTTTCTTTATTTTTTTTTTCAAGGGTTTAGGGTTTAGGGTTTAGGGTTTAGGGTTTAGGGTTTAGGGTTTAGGGTTTACGTATGTCTACAGACAGCCCATAATATGTGGGTCTCTTTAATTCCTAATTCACAAGTAGTAGTGATGCCTTATCCATTAGATAAACCTTCATCATGGCAACTTGAGCTGTCTGTACACCCCAGTAAAAGCTTTATTAATATTCTTATTGTAAGTCTTTTTATTTATTTATTTTTTTTATTTATTTATTCTGTCTATCCATTCTTTTCTTCTATATTTATTTATTTATTTATTTATTTATTTATTTATGTTTATTTGTTTATTTATTTACCTATTTATGCAGTCTCTGCCACATATGCAATTGTATATATGTATATTATATTTATATATTTATATATTTATATATTTATATATTTATATATTTATATATTTATATTAAATAT
>NW_013565386.1:0-4762 GCF_000499605.1 Eimeria maxima | reverse complement strand
TTAAGAGTGAAATGCAAATACCGCGATGGACTCCGGAGCTTCCCTTCCCAGTCGCTCAGCGTCATACCGTTGCTCGGTTGTCCGATACGCTCCCTGCACAAACTGGTAAAAATGAAGGTGTCACTTCGCCTTCTGCTCGTCGGAGTAGAACTAGCAAGGGTATCATAATTAGGACTGCCTTTACAGTTCTTTTGGGCTTCATCGGGCTCGCCTACTTTTGTCACCGCTCTAGAGGTCTCCTGAAATCGAAGGCACCAGCCATTCGACGTCTGGCTAGCAGTGATGAAGACGAAGTATGCAACGATCTACTTGAGATAATAGGAAAGGGCAGCAAAGAAAAGGGTAGTGCATATCCGAGTTCCCAGGAACTCCTCCACAGCTCAGAACCCGTGACAGGAAGCGCCAGTCGGAAAAGAAAACCTAGCCCGAATGATCGAGGTGAGGAGGCGGAGCACGCAAAGAGGCCTATATTTGGGAGGGGGACGAAGAGTTTGAGTGGAGGTTTGCAGGGTGATTCTGACACGGCAGCGAGCTCGCCTTGGAAAGCACCCTCACCCAACCAGCTTGGTGGCTCCCGTGGGGTATATCAATTATCTGAAGGTTTGAGCAGCCGTCAGAGAGCATCGCCCGAAGATGTGTCTCGAGCAAGTCTCACTGTAACAGAGGATTTTTTCACGGGAGATGACGTGGAACAATGGTTTCTTGACTACATTCTAGATCCATCATCAGGGTCATTGCCAGGAGGCGCCTCAGAGCATTTCAGTGGCACACAGCAATTCACTCCTGCACTGGCGGACGACGCGGTTGACACGATACACCACAGTAGGAATCTAGGGCCCCAACAGCATATCTCGGTAGCTCATGGCCAAGCAAAGGATGATACTCATTCGCTTACTCTGGAGACTCAGCATCTGGAGGGATACGGGAAGCCCTCTGGCGTTTCTACAGATCCAGACAGAGCTTCAGACTCGCTGCAAGAATACCAGTCTTCCTTCGAACATCAACCTTATGGAGCCGTGCATATCCGTAGCCAGGGACCTAATGATGCTAGCAGACCACCCGTCGCCACAACATCTAATATTAACCCTAAAGCAACCCTGGTTACTCCAGAGGATGCGTTTACACAGGTTGAGGGGGTTGATCCTTGGCTTTTCGACTACATTCTAGATTCGCCCCTGTCTTCCCCACCGGCAAGTGGCGTAGGTGATTCCAGAGCAGCACATGAATTGGGAAGTAAGATGCCGGCCAGCCAAGGCCAGCTAGGGCATGAGAGCCCGAGTTCGTTTACTAATGACACTGCGGAAGATGGTACTTATCTGCCTTTTCGGGAGGCGCCGGGTGTACAGATGTACTTGGAACCCCCTACAGTGTCTAGAGGGACAACCATCAGCTCCGGGAAGGTCGGACTGCACGCGGGTTCTGTGGCGGCTAAGCATATTCCTGCATCCAAGGGCATTCCTTTGCAGGTGGGCGCTTACGCCCGATATATTTCGTGTTTCCGCTTCTTCACGGATCCCTGTTTTTCTTTGAGAGGCTTTTCAGGCTGACAAAAGATTCTTTTATATCGTTCCCCGATTGCCAGCTTATTGCCGTAGTGACGAAATCCACGATTATAATTTTCGTTGGACAGTGATTTCGGTTGGCTATCGTGACTTTCTTTTTCGTGGGCTCCTTTATAAAACTTCCATTCCCGGTTGTTTAATTATGTGCATTGTTTGTCTTCAGGCACCACAATTTGTTGGTTCTTCTGCCTTTCCCGACTCGGCTATCGCTCCTCAGGCTTCCCCAAGTGGGTCGTTGCCTCCAAAGAGGCAGGACCAGTGGCTGGGGATCCTGCATAGTTTAGTGAGTCTTATGAGATTATGATCATCGGCACTTGAAGGCACGGTCTAGAAATGCATGGCGTTCAAGTGCACTTCAGGTGTTTTCCATGTGGAAATGTATTTGCTGTGACACTTCTGACCTCCAGGCTGCTTCAGTCTTCATTTGACAGCAGCCGGTAGTTGATTTTCGTACCATTTTGTATCATATCCCTCATCTAATTGCAGCTTGTAGTCAACGCGGTTTTACTATCAGACGCAGTGTGTGCTTTTTCATCTTTGAGAGCCTTCTTGCGGAACCGCGTTTGTGCCCTAACTGTCCGTTTCTGTGTGAGTTGTGTTGCTCTTTGTTCTTCATTTTTCAACCCTCCTCAGGGCCCCACTCCCTTCGAAGCTCATCCATTCTATCGTTTGCCAAAGGCAGAGCCTTCGGACAGACTGATCCCTTTGAGCTTGGCAATGGCCAGGGCGTTTTCCAATCGATGTGCAGTCCCCGAAACGCTTAAGGAAACTCACCAAATACTGCGTAAACCAGAACTGCAGCACAACGATATTCAGGCATTAATATATTTGGCCGAAAAACTGGTTGCAAACGCAACCTTTATGGGTTACTTTTCAGAGAAAACCGCCTCGCCGGGGAAGCTGCGCTTACCTCTTACGCGTCGGTTTCTCATAGCGGATGCACTATGGAGCATTTGCAAAGTCGTTGGTCCGCCCGTGATGAAGGAGCTTTGGTGGGACCAAGCTATAGATAATATGTTGACACTTCCTACTGTTTGCTGTTCCTTTGGGGAAAGCACTACATTACGTTTCGTTAACCGGCTGATCGATGCGCTGCGTGAATACAAGGAAGGACGCCGTCCTTCGGCAAAGGATATAGTCGAGCTCAAGACGGAGATATTCTGCGCCCCCCAAACCCTAGCTGCGTTCCGCGCCAGTGCGTTTGACATATTTAGACGCGATGGCGCCTGCTGACGCCTCGTTGCGCCAATGTCACAGCCGATGCTGCCGCTCCAACAGCAGCCTATGTTTATCCCGAGTGCAGATTGGGGCCACTACTGAGGCCGACAGAGCTTCCCAGGCACCGCATGAACGCAGGATGTCACTATCGCAGTTGAAAAGGGGCTGATGTCCGGCAGCCCATTTTCACCATTAACGGTCGAATCTTGCACTTGAGGAAAAAGCGCCGCATTGCAGCGGAGACTGAAGTGGGAAAACATCTGTTGACAGAAAAGGCATTACGTGGTCACGGATGTAAATACATGTGATACTGTTCGAACAAACTAAATAGATAAGCCACCGAGGCACATGATTCCGGTGTTGCTTGCCGGTTTGCAATCCAGGAGATTGCTTCTAACTGCCGGTTTGTGCACTGTCATTTCCACACGTTTTATATTTAATGTAGGTAGCGAATCCATGTTCGCTACTAAGCCGTTCATGGAGTGGCTCAGGCGCATGAAAGAGGCAATCATAAATGAGTGAAAAAATACTAAGTTAGTATGGGCTTCACTATAGAGGTCACAGAAAAAATTCCACCGTGCGAGGTTTTAGGCAACCAGTGTTACGCAGAAGCTGGATTAGGCACGGGGTATACATTGCAGAGCCGGTATGGCCAGCAAGGTTCCATCAGGTACCTCTGTCTCTTTTTCCGAGATTCCTAGGATAATACGAGGTTCACAACCTACGTCAAGCAGTTTGCATTAATTCAGGCAAAGCCCACCAAGATTTGGTTGAGCTGGTGGAACTGGGTAACGGAGAAAGGCGCAAGTAATCCTCAGGTTCCCAAGTTCTCCTCCAATGCACAGGTTTGACGACGGGACCTGTCTCAGGAAAAATGGAATAAACCTGGCTGGGCGAGGTGAAAAAGCGGAGGGGGCCACGGAATCTGCATTTGAATATGAGCATAATCTGACTGGTGGCTGGAAGGGGCTCTATGAACCTTCAGCAGGCTCGCCTTTGGAGTTCTCTGAGCAGCAGACGACCTACGCCCTGCATTATTATTCTGTACCAATAAGAATGATGAACTATTAACAGTAGGAAAAGGTACCCGAGATACCTGCCAGGAGAGTGGCCAGTAATACGTACGACATATTCCGGAAGTAATACGGCCGGCTGTTTCACAACACAGGGTACCTAGACGAGCAAGTGAAAGATGATTTGCATGCATACAAGAGACGTGGGAACAACGGCAGAATAATTAGTACTGACGTTCCAAACTCCAGCAAAATATAATAATTGCGCCAGCGGGAAAGAAGCAGTTTCTGCTAAAACTGTTGGTGTCTCACAGTGGCTGCATATGAGAAATACCTGGTCCCAAGAAAGTGGAAGAGGCTCCATAGATCTTTTGGATGCTCTGCAGATATTGACAGCAATTTCCCCTGCTCTTGTACCCACTTCCATCCATGCGCGATATTAAGCATCTGCGTCCTCGAACACCTCACGCCCTTAAGCAAGCTGGAACCCGAACACTTCCGCCAGCCTGAGAAACACAGTACAGTTAATGTTTGGTTGATTATGTATGCGTGCTTGTTGATTTGGCATGGTACCAAACAAATCGTTACAGATGAGCGTACCAAAACAACCAATTAATGAACCCCGTCTAGCGGGCTGGCTTCCGTAGGCGAAGCTGCCTCAGTACCATGTTGCACCCCCTCCAGGCATGATCTCAGGTACAGAAATGACTACTTGCAACTGTCACTATAGAGAAACCCATTTCACCCCATGAGCTCAGTGCTCAATCAACTGTAGAAGGCAGCTGCGTTTTTCAATTTAGCTTCCAGGAAAGCCCATGCTATTATTGTCAGGGCGTTTTTTCGTACCCCGAGCCGTTACATCAGACGGATGGTGCACCTTTTTGTAGCTCAGTTGGCCAATAACAGATGCAAAACCCAACACGAACGTCAATACACTGCGTTGGCAAGGGGTCTTTGCCCGAATAATTC
>NW_013565385.1:0-2915 GCF_000499605.1 Eimeria maxima | reverse complement strand
TATATATATATATATATATATATATTATACACATACGCAACATGCTTCAAATCCATATCCTTGAAGACTAAAGCCGCAGTCACACGCATGACGCACCACTCGACTTGCAGACATGTCGCAGCACGATTTCAATTAAGCTAGGTCAGCCCAGCCCATGGCTGCCGCAAATGCACGGTGGTAGCCTAGCGCTCTTAAGGGCGCGCCAACTCAAGACGAAGAACACCTTCGACAAAGATTCTCTATGTTCGAAGCGCACAATTCAAAGCACAAGTCTCAGCAACGTACGTTGGTGCTGTCTGGGGTACTCACATGGAGTGGACCCAGCATGCCTGTTGGCATATTTGCAGAGAGCCTACCAGGCCCATCTTAGTGGTCTCTGTATCATCGAAAGCAACGAGTAGCGAGCACACATTTTTGGGAGTGGAATGAAAGCCAACTTCCAGCGGCCGGAAAATGACCCATCTGACCCTCGTCCCTCTTGTACTAATCCGAAAATCTCCGCAGGTACGCCACGAAGTGAGCTCGCTCTTGGTGCCAAATACCGTAGCAAAACTTACCCAAAGCCTACTATAACACAGCTCCGTCATGCATGCGAATCAAAATCTGCGTCTCCCAAAGCACCAACGCTTAAATTGTTTTTGCTTGTGAAGGTATTCAAAAACGTGGGTGCTCTCTGTCCTCCAGTACGATTAACTAGAGAGTCACACGCCTGCCATACTTTCTGCATTCCATGCAACTCATCCTCGGTCATTTTGAACTGAACGGGCTCCCCCACCGAAGTGGGAGAAAGTAGAGGGGCTACGTGAGTACTCCAGCAAAAGAAAAGCGATATTTCGTCCTGCTGTCATGCGCAAACACGCAGCCAAAGAACCTACTTTCTGGGCCAGACGTTTGCTGAGCCAAGAAAATGCAACTTTTTTTAACACAACAACACCTCGCAGAAAAGCCAGTACTGTGAAGGCTCAGCCTCCAAAGTATAGAACAGTCTGACAGGAATGCAAGCAAACCTTCGAATGCCGCCTGGAACAGGTACGTTATTTCAAGCATTGGATGAGAAGAAGTCAAAAGGCCAACGGCCGATAAAACATCCCCGCATCCATCCCCCCAAACCAGCGAAGACAATTATACCTGCTAGGGTTGACAGCTTACCCATCACTTCCACAATCCAAAAGCTTTATCGCTTTTCTCGTGTGTCTGAGAATGCGCCAACGCCCTTTGTGGTCCCAGCAATACTTGCATGCTCCCCTGCAGCTTATTTATTAGGAGATGTACTCCGATACCCAAGCCATATTTCATTGGCCTGTTGTCTTCATGAGTATTCATAGTTGGCGCTAGTCGCTTGTTGTCTAGTGCTGCATTAACTGTCACTCTACTACGTCAACTCTTCGTCAAAGCAAGCATAGTTGCTAAACCCACAGAAACCGAGTACTAGACAGGCACGGTGTACCATGACGCGTTACGACCAAGCGTTGATATTGTTTGCAAACGGCAAAATACAGTACCTGAGAACGCCTGGCTATTCAAAATACGACCCTTCGAAGTGCCACAAGTGAAGGCGTCTCACCAATGACGAAGTCGAGATACGCCACAAGCTAACGCAGCGAGCAGAGTCTTCTACCCAACAGCAACAGGTGGCAATATCATTCGATACCGTCTGGATTGCACAATGCGCCTTTCGAAAAACCACGCCCGTCTCTACATGTGAGTAGCTGCAAAGCCTCACACACGTCTTCTGGCCTAACCTGAGCAGCAACACCGAAGCCATTACTGCTGAGTGCCGTTATATCTACATTGAGTGCTGCAACCTCTGAACTGCTCAATCTCCCAACGCTCTCGCGAGCACAAGTACGACATCGTGCGAATATTCGGAATTCTTTCAATTCCTTCGCGCACAAGGACACACGAGGAAGCGTGGGTATGGTTGCACAGCGCCAAGAGCGCTAAGAGTTGTACCGACACAAACCGGTAATCCAAGAATGTGTGCGACAACTGATACCACAGCAGAACTCGCCACCGCATGAGAGCCATGGCATTCCTCTCGAAAGGCTTTTTCGCTGTTCGTGCTTCTGTAGTGACAAAACGCATTCAAGTGGATTGCCTACAAGCAGATGCGGGAGATAGTCCCAGCGGGCACGCCTGCGAAACAGGTTGCGCATACGTCGATCTGTTGGGGGCAGGCAGATCTGCCAATGCATCCATGAGCATCCTCATGTGGAGAGGATGCTAAGGGCCACCGTTAACCTTGTGAGGAACGAAGTGCCTGGTGCGATAATCAAACACACCGGGGTTAAGATCAACCGTTAGGCCTTTGTATTTGATGCTTCCTTTTAATCATTTCGATGCGCTTTCTCAAAGAACCTTTGCATGCCTTCATAATCATAAGGCCCACCTGACACCTAGCGTCTTTTACTTGCGCAGGTTCTCAAACTCATCTTGCCTAATGTCGCAAACAGTGGTATACATACAAGCCTATATCTTTATGACCCTGCTGTATTGCACACACAGCTACCTTGTGAGTCAGACGCTTGCTGAGCCAAGCGATACCAACTGTTCTTCTCTACCACTTGGTTCAGCGGACAAGATGGGCAGATCGAGCACTATTCACCGCAATGAAAATGTAGTTAAGATTTAGCGACTACCGAAACCCATAATTCACACAGGCAAATACCCAGCAAACGCAAAGCATTGCTCCCCTAAACCCTTACATGCTGAGCACGTCAAGTCATTCAAGGCCTAGCACAACGACATTCGCTATCAACAGCAAGTTGTATCCGAAATTCATGTCTTCTGGTACGAAAGGCAAAGCGTCAAAAAGCATGCAGCGTTCGACTTCAAGTCCTTCTCGATCCACTCTGGCACCTCAGCTACACCACCAGCACCACTACGGGCGACAGCACACATCCAAAGACAGTTTC
>NW_013565384.1:0-2793 GCF_000499605.1 Eimeria maxima | reverse complement strand
TGTGTGTGTGTGTGTGTGTGTGTGTGTGTGTGTGTGTGTGTGTGTGTGTGTGTGTGTGTGTGTGTGTGTGTGTTTGTTTGCAGCTAAATGTGAGTGTGCGAATTTATGTGTATGTATGTAGGTATGTATGTATGCATGCATGGATGTACTAATGCTCATATATACGTAAGTATCTATGTGTCAGTGAAAAGAAATACCAACATCTCAGATGACAGTATTTTAATAATCGGTGTGTGCTACTGCCCAGTGCACAAACTGCATAATTCCCGGAAGCTTATAGTTGGCTCTTTCGAAGCCACACAACAACGGATTTTGGGCATAAGATCTCACCACACTTGTGACACACCACCCATTTGGTGAAAGGGCGATTACCAATGGTTTAGCTGTTTTATGAGCCAAAGTACCGCCGCTGCCACCCATGTAGTCCTGCAGCACTTATCAAGAGCCCTCGGTGTCTTTTAAGCAGTCCTTCCTGTCCCCAAATGTCATATCTATCACTTGCGGGAACTGTGCCAAATATTATTGTTTTCTATGCCAAAACGAATTGCGGGATAAACCTCTGGAAGTACGATAGGTCACAGACCTATGGCTATCATGCAAACTGCTGCAGCTACTCAGCCCGAGTTCCCCACGGACGTCCAAGGGCTGCACACCTTTCTAGCACACGCCCGCGTTGTACACTGGCATGCGAATCGTCGCACACTGCACATCATACTGACGCCACTAGGCGAATTAACTGTCACTCGTATGGGACCATTATACTGCCCGAGCCAGCTTCTCCAAGCTCTTTGCCCTGGATCGTTGATGCTCCAGTTGGTATGCACTGAGTAACTAAAAAGTATGTGCCTAACGGCACCTGCAACGCGAAACAGCTGGAGCAGGTCGGTTCATGCCGAACGTAAGTAAGATGCGGGCATATGTGGTTTCTACCTCTTACTAAGAATATTTCAGGTATCATAAATGATCGTAGGCTTGTAGAATTAACAGGTGCTGTAACTGGGCCCCTAGTCCTCCCACTAAGATGTAATCTGTCCGCAGTGGCACTAGCAGGAAGAGCTTTGAACCTTCCTGGATATGCATTGGTGCAACTCGGCGGTAGTGACTGGCGTTCACGCTGTCTTCTCCCTGCATGAGATAATGGGGTGTTACGAAAGTCACATAAAGGATCCACCAGTGGCAGCAATCTCTGCTGAGTACCACTTCCTGCCACTGTACTTCTGGTGTTTCCCTGATCAGCTGTCCAATTCTCGTACTCACTCGCTGGATGCAGTGAGGCCAAATATGCTACGAAGTTATGGCATTACGTAACACTTTCTGACATCCAGGAATTGTTTAATCCCTCGATGTTTCTCCGGCCAGACAGCTTGTTCGTGTGCGTCTTGAACTACGCCCTCCCGCTTCGGCATGCCGAAGCACGCGCAGACTCTCCGGCAGGTGCTCGTCATACCACGCTCTTCATCTTCAATAAAACAGTTCCCGAAATCCGACATAGGGGTAGGTGTTATGCCTCATTGCTAATCACATGCGAGCACCAGGGACACAGCACAACATAACCACTGAATGTGTTGCTGTGTTACACGGAAGAAGGCAACAAAAAGCCCTAACGCTGGCCAGACAAAACATATAGGGTTTACGAATTGATGGTTGAGGGTGAGCAGCCAACGGTAGGACGCGTGCTTGCCCGATCCGGCAAGCACGTGTTCATTGGGGGTAAGCCGTGAGCTTTAGACATTTTAACGGGAAAGGCACGTAAAGCAGCCACCCCAGGACCCTCTCTCACAGGGAATAGGAACATGCTTCGCCTCGACCCCAGTTACAACGCACAAGCTATTCGGCATAGTCGACAAATTATCAAAACCCTGTTGATTATCTGAGCCTCTTGAATCCCGGGAAAGCTTCCTTCTTTGAGGCGTTGCACACTACATTATGTAAACTGTAGAAACAATGAAAGCTTGACACGAGGTGAGGAGGAGGCGCTTGAATCTAGAGACCCCTAGGCCAAATACAGAGTCGCAGCACCTGCACCGTCGGATGTGTTACGGCAGTCTTTAGTCGTTCCTTTGGTAATGCAACAGCTAGGTACGCAGTGCGTTTTCGGCATCAAACAGCCCCCAAAATAAGATCAGAATGCCCGCACCAGCACCGCGTCACTTTTTCGTTCCCGGTGGTGCATCACAACTGATGAAAATACTACGAGGTCTGTTTGGCCATTTCTTCATACACCTCCTACTTGCCTCCCAATGCGGTGACCACTGGCCTCTGCGATACCTCGTACACCCGTATGTGTGGGTGGGCCCACTAGGCTGCGGCGAAAGAACAAGCGGGTCGACATGAACGTGCTTCATAGCCAATTTTGCATGCAGGGTGGAGCTGAGGTACACGCACCCAGAAAAGCGTTGCGATTGGAAAGAAACCACGACAGGTGCCCCTCCTTGCATATCCGCCGAATAATACATTACATGATCATCGCCGGCAAGTGGGATGGGGTGGCAAAACGAAAGCTTCACATCCTCTCCCTCGCATTTCGTTGCACCACTAAGCGTTCTCGGTTTCTGCCGCTTTGCCAATTGATAGCTTCAAACAGGGGTTGCACGCAGAAAACCCCAGTGGCGCTGAGCCTTGCCCAATGCAGAATGAGTATAGAAGCGGCACACGCATTTCACGAAAGCATGGGTATAGCTGTGTAGACTTTAGCTGTCCCACGCACTATCTGACAATATGCCGTTTGTGCAGATAGTTTGTGTGTGTGTGTGTGTGTGTGTGTGTGTGTGTGTGTGTGTGTGTGTGTGTGTG
>NW_013565383.1:0-2782 GCF_000499605.1 Eimeria maxima | reverse complement strand
TATATATATATATATATATGTATACATAAACATATATTAATTAATTAATTAAATATAAATATATAAATAAATAAATAAATATAAATAAATAAATAAATAAATAAAGACTTACATAGTTTTGCTTGTCTAATATGTTCTGTTGTTAATAAGACATCTTCTGCATCAACAAAAGGAATATTTATACCTGGAGCCCTCTCCATCTTTGCTGCTGCTGTTGCTGCTACTGTTGCTGCTACTGTTGCTGCTGCTGCTGCTGCTGTTGCAGCTGTATACATAGATACGTACGCACAGATGTGCGTTAACGGGGTGTCTAATAAACAGCTGTATATATATATATAAATATATACAAGAAAGAAGAAGAAAGAAGGAAGGAAAGACTTTTCTTAAGACAGTAAAGAAAAAAGAAAAGAACAACACCTCCTTATAAATATATTCTTTTTATATGTATAAGTTGAATAAAAATAAGAAAAAAGAAAAGAAGATAAATATAGATTGGCCTCGATTTCAAGAAAATTGAGTGTATATACAGGCGTGGTATAGGGCTTGAATAAGACATCAACCGCCCTCTTGAGGCCTTTTTCCCTCTTTTTTTATCTTTATTATTTGCATTCCGAAGAAATAAAATAATTTAATTCATAAAAGCAGTCAGGTGTATACAGTCTTCTCGCCTCCCACCAGCTGCTGACCCACGCAGCCTAAGAAAAGAAAAGAAGAAAACTTCAATAAATTATATATCCTTCACTACTCTACTTATACATTTCAATGAAAATATACTTAAATAGAAGAAATTCAGATAATTTAACCAAAGATCGCCAACAATATCATCACTAAAGGAAGCGACCTCGATAACTGCGGCGGCCTCTCAATACGACCTACTACTCAGACTTTCTTAAGAAAGAACACCTCCGTAAAGGTAATTTAAATACAATTTAAGACAAAAACAACAAAGACAACATTCAATTTGAATTAATTGACAATTAAATTCATCTTTAAAACTTCATCTTACTTCGTAAACCGCGAGAAAAAAGAAAGCGTTCAATAAACCGCGTCGGGTGTATATACACCTGAAGAGGTCCACGGCTGGTCTTCTATCAGACTCGGATTCTTCAATAACAGCTTTCCTTCTAATTAAGGGTTTATTTCTTTAATTTTTAATCGTTTTTATACCTTTAGACAAAAGAAATTCATTTTATTCTATATTTCTCCCATTTTTTCCTGTTTGCTCTACCGCTGAGCACAGATATATGCAGCTTACCTTTCACCTACAACAGCATATCTGCACATAGACGAAGGGCTGCAGCGGCACATTACTAGAGCTATACGATTGAAGCGCACTTCAACACCTTCTTCTTTGGTTTTATTTATCTTTTCTGTGTTTTTACCTCTTTTTCGTCATCATATCTTCATATTTCCTTCAGCTTTCCCTTTTTTCTCCTTCAACTCCGCCGCCCGGCTGTTTTATCTTGCTGTCAAGACACTTGAACTGGGGCTGTTGGTTCCTCAGCACAAGAGATACTTTCAGTTTGTTTTCGTCTTCTGTATTTCTTTATTCTTGGTGTAATGTGTTAAACTTTAGTCTATTGGTTTGTCTAGAAGACCATGGAGGCAGGTGGGGCCCCGTCGTGGGGCCTCCCCCCTTGGCTTGGGGGCCCCCAGAGCTGGTTAAGAAGAGGAATCCGATCTCTAATTACCTCTAGCTGCCTTCCCCCTTCTTCCTGTGCATCAGCAACACTCTTACCTGGGTCTTCGAGGAACCGGGGGCTTCTTAGACTGCTGCCGCTGCTGCATCAGCAGTCACGGCCGGCAGCACTCCAGCAACCTGCAGGTACACCAGAGCAGCAGCAAGGAGCAGCAGCAGGTAATACAGGGGTATCATCTGCCTCTCCAGAGAGACCTGAGCCTACAGTTACAGAATCAGGAGCAGCAGCAACAGCAGCAGGAGGAACAACAGCAGCACCGGAGAAAGGGGCAGCAGCAACACCAGCAGCAGCAGCAGCAGCAGCAGATGCAGCAGCAGATGCAGCAGCAGCAGCAGCAGAGGAGAACCTCCCTGAACTTCATTTTTGTGATACAACAAATGAGCCCGAAGATGTTTGTAATGCCCAATGGTTGGTAGTAAGTACATCAATATATATTTTATTTATTTATTTATTTATTTATTTATTTATTTATTTATTTATTTATTTATTTTTATTCTTTTTATTCCTCTTCTTTTTATGCCTATTGTTGTTGTTCTTCTTCTCCATCTTGTTCCGTGTGTGGCAATTAGAGTACCAAGCATTTACTGCAGTTGCTGTTGCTGCTGCATGCATATCTCCTTCTGCTGCTGTTGTTGTTGCTGCTGCTGTTGCTGCTGCTGCTGCTGCTGCAGTTATGGAGTTATGCTGCTTATGCCCCTGAATATCCAACAAAAGAAGAGCAGCAGCAATTATATAATTTTTTTTATTTATTTCCTGATCAATGTACACAAGGACCTGCTGCTTATTGTTATACACAAGCTGTACAAGATAATCCACCAAGGTATGCATGCATGCATGCATGCATGTATGCAGCAGCAGCAGTAATTCCTCCTCCTCCTCCTGCTGCTCCTGCTGTTGTTGCTGTTGCTGTTGATAGTTCAAGTGCCGCAGCAACTGCAGCAGCAGCAGCAGCGGCAGCAGCAGCAGCAGCATTACTAGTGTATACGATGTGTAATATATTATCTACCCTATCTCGCTAGCAATAGATGGCCTTGCTGCTGCTGCTGCTGCTGCTGCTGCTGCTGCTGCTGCTGCTGCTAAAC
>NW_013565382.1:0-2824 GCF_000499605.1 Eimeria maxima | reverse complement strand
CCTGGCGTACTTCCTACATCACGCATAAGGCCGCAACACCAACATACGGACCAAAATGCGGGATCATAAAGGCTACAATCCTTCCCAAAAGCGGCAGCGTCAACTAAGCTAACGCATAAACCCTAATGAACACCGTCAAACGTGCGTGGTAGAAACCGTCTGGTGCCATAATCAAACCAGAGCCCCCCAATGTATGCCTTCGACAATGGTTCTTTGGGCTCAAAGTTAATCAGTTTGATGAAGCTTCGCAAAGCAGATTTGCGCGCGTTTATAATGGGTGAAACGTGCTTATTTAAGCCGTCATTAACTCTGAATTAGTGTGGTGGAATTGTTAGGATACCAGGTAAACCTATCAAGTCCTGGCGTATCAAGCAATCTCAATGAGCTAGATACTCGCATCATTTTCCGCAGAAGGTACTATTATACTACAGTCTCGGAAACACTGTACAGTGGCGTCACTTGCAAAAGAGTTAGCTGCACAACTCAGAGTCACGCGCCTGGCGTACTTTCTACATCACGCATAAGGCCGCAACACCAACATACGGACCAAAATGCGGGATCATAAAGGCTACAATCCTTCAAAGACGAAACAGCTTCAAACAGGCTAACGCATAAACCCCAAAGCACCGACAATGTGCGGCAACAGCAGTTTTCCCCTCCCAGCGCCTTCCCACCTTCGTCCTTTTCAAATAAACGGGCTTCCCCACAAAAGGAGCCAAAGCTCACTACCAACCTAAACAGCAGCAATAGAGGGCTCACAATGCACGTGACTAGCAACTTAGCTCTACACATATATGCAGCACACGACACCCTCCCCTTCAACGTCTAAGCCTATCCCCAATGATACACTGGTGCAATTCGATACAGCACGCAACCGCGCAGCTCGGCAATGCGCACTCTCCGTCGCTTACTGCTCTACTCCAAATGACATCAACAGTGCTCCTCTTCAACAAACGCAAACAGTCAACATCTACAGACAACCTGGTCGACAGCTAGGTGAAGTTGACTCTCACAACAAGTGCCCATATTTCGCGTGCCTTGTTCTCCAAAAGTGCAGACGCTCCAGCGGTCAATGTGGGCAGATCGAGGAAACCTCATCCCAGTTGAAGAATGCCTGGGATTTAGCGATTACTGACACTCCATTTAAGAGAGACAAATGGCACGAAAGATCACGGCCAAGACGAATGAGGGTGCAAGGAGGTGATAAACAAGGCAAGGGTGTCAAAACATCTGCAGGTGAAGGATCCCACAAGCTGATCCCGCAAACACGCAAAAAGCGAAATTCTCACAACTGGTGCCCTCACAGGACTTCTTCTGATGGCGATGCGATGTAGAACACAGTTCTGCTCGTGTTAAAAACAATCAGCTAAACGCATTCATATTCCAGAATCCAGCACTGTCGAACAGTTTTTGCCGAGCGACACAACACTGCTACGCGTGTCGAATCAAACCAGCCCACGCACATGGCACATCAAAATACATTTTCCACAAACAACGAGAAGCTCGTACATTGTGAGGAAGCTGACACAGCCGTCCAGCATCGAAGCTCAGTGGCTGTTTGTTGTGTTCAACGTGGCGCACATAACCACAATGAGAAGCACCAGGACACCAGACGGGAGTCATGCCGTGGTGCTACGAACCTAAGCAGAACCAATAACGGGCTCAAAAGGCCCGTCATTAGCAAGATAGGTCTACACATATATGCAGCACATGACAGCTCTCCCTGCCACGTCCACGGCTAGCCCCAATTACACACTACTGCATTTGGCCACACCACGCAACCCCGTGGTTCTGCAATGCACATTCTCTGTCGATGATTGCTCTACTCAAACTGTCGTCAACCGTGCTTCCCTCACGCACACGCAAAACGTCAAGCACTACAGACGAAGTGGTCAACAACTAGGCAAAAGCCACCCTCGCAACCGGTGTCCACATTTGGATTCTCCAGGATACCGAAGACGCATAGCCTTCAGAGGTCAGAGGTCAAGGTCAGCAAATCGAGCGGAATCTATCACACCTAAAACTTTGTATTCCGCGACCACTGGTAGCCCACGTGGAAGAGGAAAAAGCGGAGCAAGCGTAAAGCATCGCCCCCTGGGACGCTTACAGAGCAGGTCATTCGAGGGCTACAATTCGAAATTCCCTATCAACAGCAGGCTGTATCCAAAATCGATCCCGTCTGATACTAAAGGCACAACGTCAACCAGAAAGCACTGTTTGACTCTGTTGAGCCCGCCTCGATTCACGCTTGCAACTAAACTAGACAGCCAACACCACTACGGCCGTCAACACGCATGAATAGACAATTTCCACAACCGAAGCCAAATCTGTACATTGTGGAGAAGCTGACACAACTCTCCAGCATCAAAGTGCGCTTGCTGTTCGGTGCACTCAACGAGGTGCATATAGTAACAATGATAATAGCAGAAAGAAGAGACTTCCAATACACTGATCCTAAGGGCACAACAGCAACCAGAAAGCTGGAAGTTGACGCAACTATCCGACACCAAAGCGCACACGCTGTTCGATGCACTCAACAAGGCGAATGTAGCAGCAATGAAAAGCATCGATAGAAGAGCCCTGTGATATTTAGCTCGTACAACCGTCTGCAGCTCTCACAGAAACGTATATAACACAGCCATGAACACAACAATCGAACAAATATGAAAGAGTGCACAGCCGTCTAGGCATCGCAACTCTAACAGGAGCAGGGCACAGGCATGCAGGCAAGATGTGCAATTGTATCTTCAGCCCGCTCCCAAATATATTCGACGCAAAGCTACACATAGAACGCATTCGACTTAGACCCACCCACCCAGGGGGA
>NW_013565381.1:0-2734 GCF_000499605.1 Eimeria maxima | reverse complement strand
TATATATATATATCAATTAATTGAGAATCTTTATGCTCTAACACCTCCTTTTTGCTGCTTCTCTCCCTGCTGTGCTGGTGCTGCTGTGCTGGTGCTGCTGTGTTGCTGCTGCTGTGCTGCTGCTGCTGTGTTGCTGCTGCTGTGCTGCTGCTGTTGCTGCAGTACCGTTGCCATTTAGCCTTTGTTACACCAGACTTTATGTTATATGGTAAATCATGGTGTATAGAGGGAGAGAAAGGAATAAAAAAAGAAGAAAAAGAAGAAAAAAAAGAAGAAAAAGAAAAAAAAGAAGAAAAAAAAGAAGAAAAAAATTTATTAGGAATTGTTACGATGGAGGATGTCTTAGAACAACTTATTCAAGAAGAAATTCTTGATGAATTCGATAGAAATAAAGTATTCTGCTGCTGCTGCTGCTGCTGCTGCTGCTGCTGCTGTTGCTGTTGCTGTTGCTGTTGCTGTTTGTTTTGCTGCTGCTGCTGTTGTTGCTGTTGCTGTTGCTGCTAATGTTGCTGTTGCTGTTGCTGTTTTGCTGTCATTTTGTGGTCGTATGGATATGTATCTTATCTCTATTCCTATCTGCTGCTGCTGCTGCTGTTGCTGCTGTTGCTGCTGCTGCTGCTGCTGCAGGATACAAGCCGTGGTATATTAAGTCGTCGTACAGGGGGTACATTTGCTGCTAATTCTTTTGGTGTTTATGAAGAAAAAATGAATAAAGAAAAAGGAATTTTCTTTGTACCTTCTGCGGTGTCTAGGGATGTACAATCTGCTGCTGCAGCAGCAGCACCAGCAGCAGCATCACCTGCAGCAGTTGCAGCAGCTACAGAGGCTGCTGCTGTGTCTGCCGGTGCCGACATGGCAACAGAGAGCGAGCTGGCAAGTGCTGTAGCAGCTGCAGGAGCTAGTGCTGCTGCTGCTGCTGCCGGGTTTGCTGCTGCTGCTGCTGCTGCAGGCAAGGAGGAGCCAGCAAGCAGTGCAGCAGAACGTGATTCTTCTGTGACTACAACAGCTACTGCTGCTGCGGCTGCTGCAGCTACAGCAACAGCGTTAGCCAGCAGCGCATCACCTACAGCAGCAGCAGCTGCTGCTGCTGCTGCAGCTGCTGCTGCTAAGTCCCCTCGGTTTAAGTTTGCTGCTGTCCCCACACCTGACCACACCGCAGCAGCTACAACGCCTCCAAGCGCTACAGAGGCTTCGCCTGCAGCAGCAGCAGCAGCAGCAGCAGCAGCAGCAACAGCAGCAGCAGCAGCAGCAGATGGGTCTCCTGCATCACGTAGGATTGGGGGGGCTGCAGCAAAGGCAACCAGCAGCAAACACATTTTGCATACAGCGCTGCGTGGGACCTTAGCGAACGACTACCAGCAGCAGCTGCTGCAGCAGCAGCAGCACCAGCAGCAGCAGGAGGTTGGCGTCCATAGACCAGGCTGGGATAGTGCTGCAGCACAGGCAGCACCAAGACACAGCCGCACAAGACAGCTGCTGCAGCAGCTAGATGCTGCTGGTCGGTACTTAACTCGCCGCTGCTTCTCTCAGTCCTTTGTGCAGCAGCAGCAGCAGCAGCAGCAACTGCAGCAGCAGGATGGGCATATAATAGGAGACGATGTGGCGCAACAGCAGCAGCAGCAGCATATATACCGCAGCAGCACGAACGTAGAAGAGCCCGTGCCTTATGGTGTGTTGCTGCCTTCCCCCCGATACAGCAGGAGGAGCAGCGACGAGAGCAGCAGCAGCAGCAGCAGCAGCAGCAGCAGTAGCAGCAGCAGTAGCAGCAGCAGACAGTACAACAGTTTTGCTGCAACTCCTCAAGTGTTACTAATGAGTAGACCGCATGCAGCAACAACTGCAGCAGATACAGCAGGAGCAGCAGGAGCAGCAGCAGCAACACCACTTGCTGCACTTGCTGCTGCAGCACCATCAAGACTTAGCAGCTATAAAGAAGCACTATTAGCAGCAAATAAAAAAGAAAAAAAACAAAAAAAAGAAATAAAAAAAAAAGAGACAAAAGAATTAATTAAACAAACTAATGCCCTTAATAGTGGTGGTTATGCGCTGCTGCCTGATGTCCCTTAGCAGCAGCAGCAGCAGCAGCAGCAATAGCAGCAGCAGCAGCAGCAATAGCAGCAGCAGCAGTAGCAGCAGGTATAGACCGCTGCTGCAGCTAGCTGCTGCTACTATAACTATGCGCTAGCTGCTGCTAGCTGATGCTAGCTGCTGCTAGCTGCTGCTGCAGCAGCATGTTTGCTGCAGCAAATATATAGCACCGTTTTGCTGCTGCAGCAAGTAGATAGCTGCAGCAGCAAGCAGCTAGCTGCTGCTGCACCAAGCAGCTAGCTGCTGCAGCAAGCAGCCTGCTGCTGCAGCAAGAAGCAGCTAGCTGCTGCAGCAAGAAGCAGCTAGCTGCTGCAACAACTGCGGCCGTTTGTTGCATCTGTTGCAGTAGAGAAGCAGCAGCAAAGACATAGCAGCAGCAGCTGCTGCTGCTGCAACAGTACTAGCAGCAGTAGACTGCTGCTGCTGTTGCTGTTGCTGCTGCTGTTGCTGCAGCAGCAGCAGCAGAACCAAGTAGAACAGACAAGAGACACACAATAAATATAAAAGAAATAAAAGGAGACAAAAGGAGACAATAAATAAAAAAAAAATAAATAAAAAAAAAAGAATAAATATACAATAAAAAGGAGACAATAAATAAAAAAGGAGACAAAATAATTAATTTGTCTCCTTTCTGTCTCCTTTAATA
>NW_013565380.1:0-3435 GCF_000499605.1 Eimeria maxima | reverse complement strand
GGGCTTTCTGTTCACCCAAAGAGGTCTGCACTTGAGCATGCAAATGCTAGGAGGTATGTGATGGCGTCGACAGAGTTTACGCATCCGATATACATGGGGCAACAGGCACGCAACAGAAGGGCAGGGTCTGCAGATGCCCCGTCTGTCCAATTACAAGGCCAATATGACCAGATTATTGATGCCTACTCATCAGCAGGTGTTCTGTGTGAGCTGGGCGCTAAATGGCGCATACTTGGTTGCATGCTGGGGCTGCATTCTTCCCCGAGTGCTAAGGCATGCGGCACGTTCTCGTCCGATATTGAAACAGCAACAGACGGCGTATGGTTCTTCCTTTGCCCAATCAGATTGTGGGTACTCCGGCTTATGTGCAGCCGAGAACACACATTCTGCAGCGCAGAAAGGGTCGCATTTTAAAGGCTAAGATCATCTGGACCTATATCATTTTCACCCCTGGGTATAGTTGAAACAGGCCTACGTGTATTAGATGTCACAGGAAAATTTACGAAGCAGTAGCTCGACGCATCCGCAAGTTCTAGGGTCTTGCTCATATCTTCGGTCACCAGTAAGACTAACTGCCACGTTTGGTTTGTAGTCGCATACTTGTATGGCCCTGTGAGTTCCCTGCACAGATGTCTCAAACCTTCCAGCACACCGACTGGGCTTTCTGTTCACCCAAAGAGGTCTGCACTTGAGCATGCAAATGCTAGGAGGTATGTGGTGGCGTCAACAGAGTTTACGCATCCGATATACCTGCCCAGGAGGCACACAACAGAAGGGCAGGGTCTGCAGATGCCCCGACTGTCGAATTACAAGGCCAATATGACCAGATTATTGATGCCTACTCATCAGCAGGTGTTCTGTGTCTCGACCCGCGATTTACCGCGTATGAACCAACGTACGACCCCGACGTAAGAAGGGGCTCACGATTCCGTACGCCGTGCAAGAGCAGGCTATAACTTACAGCAACAGACGGCGTATGGTTCTTCCTTTGCCCAATCAGCTTGTGGGTACTCCGACTTATGTGCAGCCGAGAACAGACATTGTGCAGCGAGGAAACGGTCTCGATTTGCAGATTAAGATCACCTGCTCCCATATCATCATTTTCACCACCGGATATAGTTAAGGCAGTTCTACCTGTATTAAACGGCACAGTAACATGTGCGAGGCACGACTGAAGCATCCGCAAGCTCTAGGGCCTTCGCATATCTGCTGTTTGCAATTAGAATAACTGTCAGTTTTGGTTTGCAGTAGAAAATGTGTATGCTACTGCGAGTGTCCCGCACAGACGTCTCAAATTTTCCGACACCCTGACCTGGCTTTCCAAGGAGATCTACACCTAGACATGCAAATGCTATGAGGTATCTGGTGGCGTTGGCAGGATGTAAGCGCCACTTATACACGGGAGGTAGCCACACACCACGAGAGTGCAAAGTGTGGAAATGCCCCGCATGCAGAACCTCCAGACCAATCTAAACTAAATAATTACATAGCGGCAAATGCCCACTAAGGAGCAGCTATGCTGTATGAGGTGCACGCTTAATAGCTCATACTTGGTTGCATGCTGGGGCTACATTTTTCCCCGAGTTCTGAGACATGCGGCGCATGCGTATCCTGACTTGTAACAGATATTATTGAAGGCTTTCGGCACAAAGCGTGTGTAATATATACCCGGAGAAAGGTTGCTGAGTGTTTTGGAGTTTCATTAAAACACGCATATTAACCTAGTCGCGGGAAATTGACTTGCGTGTCTGACGGCTACCGCACGATTGCACTGTACACGTACACATTTACATTCAAAAACGTATAAGGGTTGGCTATTCGAGAAATGTACAGAACGTGCGCCTTTGGTTGACCGAAGCTCTCCCTAAGCTATTAATACATCTTCAGCTACATTGGCATGGTAGTGCGCTTTTCGCCATACTGCGCACATATCTGGTTCAAATAGGCCGTTGTGATGGTGCGCAGGCCGTGCGTCTTGTTGTTTCTAGCAACATACGCGTTTTCCCGCTGTATACTGCGTCATTCCAAATTAGTTTCCCGCTGAGATGGTGATGGATGTGGACGCGTATATGTTGAAAATAGCGCTAATTCGTTTTCAGTGGTTGTAAATGCTGGCACCATTTTTTTGCCGCATGCCGCCTATGCTGTTCGAACGTTCCTTGTTTTGTGTTGGGTATACCGGGGATTTCTGTAGGCTGTTCCCAGCTCTCCTGTATACGTACGCGTTCTTTGCAGGAGCGGGCTTTGGCTGCTGTCTGTCGAGCGTCGCTTGCAGGGGTGCGTTTCGGTTGTGAGTAGGGAGTGGGTCTCACTGAGTAGCTGTAGGAACAGCTATTAAATAGCTGATTATTACATCCTGGCACATTAGTTTCGCCCTGGGGTGGTGATGCACAGTTGGCCGAGCTATTTCCGGAAATATCTACGTGAATTGCTCAACTAGTGTAATCGTATGCGTCATACGGCTGAGGCATGTAATCAGGTTTTAGGAAATACTATGTTTTTGTGTTTTCTGTGCCATGATCTTGTGTTGGCAGTACACGTCTTTTGTGGTGACTGTATCCGGGTTTTCTGTATTGCTTCTTGTATGATCCATACGCTGACGCTAGCTACCGTCCGTCAAGCATCATTTGCAGAAGTCGGTCTCGGTTGTGAGTAGGCAGTGCGTCCCAATGCTTGTAGTAACAGCCGTTCGTCAGCTTGTTGGTATGGCCTGCGGACGTAGGTTCTCGCTTTAATGAGGATGCACGCTTGGCTGCCTGTTTTACGGCAATTCGGGTAGAAAGTTCACCCATTTGCAAGGAGTGCCGTTCGAAGACCAGGTATTTGGGGTCGACGCTACCGGGATGTTGTTTCGACTGCCACCAGGAATTCCGTGCTGTTTTGCGTACATTTCCGGCGCTGACGTTAGCATCTGTCCTTGTAGTGCAACCTTAAATAGCCCGTTTCGGTGGGAGTAGGCAGTGCGTTATGTTGTTGTTAGTATCAGGCGATATTCGGTCGCTTTGTAGGCGCTGTCGAATTGGGTTCGCGTTGCGGTGCTGATAAACTTTTGGCCCCGTTTATTCATGCAGGTTTGCTTGGTGGTTGTTCTACCAGTGTAATATATGTGTATGTCATACTGGAGCCGCTGTCCATGAATCGTTTTGAATTTACGATGCTGAACCCCATTTGTGTGTTCCTAGGGTTTTCTGTATGCCTATGTGCCTACGTCTGCTATGCAGATGAGGACTCTAGTCTCCGTTCCTCTTGTAATATTAATTGTAGTAGTGCGTGTCCTTGGTGACCAGCTAGTGCGTTTCACACTGGTCTACTAGAAAAGCTGCTTATCAAGTCCGAAGGATGTAGTTTTGCGTTGTGTCTCTGCTGCTCTTTTGGGTGGAAATTGTCCGACAATACTGATAGAGGCCAGTATATATATATATATATATATTATAT
>NW_013565379.1:0-2855 GCF_000499605.1 Eimeria maxima | reverse complement strand
ACCATGCCGCAGTAACCAGTACACTCACGCAAAAGGCTGAATAGCCGCCCAGCCCGCCAAACGTTGTCAACAGCATCAGCGCTGTACGAAAAACGCAAAACTGCATCGTTTTCACAACATGTCCCTGCATACAGTTCACAGCAACAGCCAAGACAATTATAACTGCTGCAGTTCACACTACACCCATGTTATCCACGACATCCCAGATCCAACTGTTCCCGGGCGTGCCCATAAGTGAACTAACATACTTGCTGTTCGCGTCGGCACTTAAGCGTTCCCACGCAGCGTACTCAATTTACTACCTGTTCTCTGATGTTCAAGGTTGACTGCGCTGATTAGTGAATTCCCACAGACTCCTTGCCAACTCGTTGAGGTTGAGGCTTCCGACTGTCAGCCGTGCTACATGCTGCAGTATTTCCCCGTCGAGTGTCGCACGCCCAAACCGAAGGCAAACAGACTTTCTAATATAAACGGAAACGAGTAGTAGACGGAAGCAATATATCACTACCCTTCCATCTCTCCACCTGCTCGCATGGATCTCCTCAAACGGCGAAATGTAACATCTGAATACCCCAAACGATCCTTATTCTGCCCCTTGGAACTGCATTGCTGAAGGTGAAGGCGTCCTACGAATCACAAACTCGGCGCACTCCATAGACTAACCGAGTCAAGAAACACACGTACAAGCTAAGGAGTGGCCAGGACAACATCATGCCAATCTTGCCATCACTGCATGGCAATGTTATGCCACTGCCAACGCCATGCTGTGCCGGACAACACATGCGTTTACGCAGTAGCAACAAGGGAACCGTTTTGATAATGTGGCTGGCATGCTCTATTTCCACTTCTTGTGCTCACTCCTCTTTCCTTACCTTTCTCAGCCACGCCATGGCCGCACAACAATACACCCTAGTCCGACCACCACAACAGGAGCAAAGTGCCAACTGTGGCAGTAGCTCTCCCATAGGCGCCATGCTCAAACTGCGCCTTCAATCGCATCATATGAAACACTAGATCGATTTGAAAATGCCCATGATAAATTGGTACACTGAGCCACTCCATTTGTCGGTTTATGCCTTGGTCTTTCACTCTAGCTCTAATCCACTAGGAAAGACAACCGATACAACCAGAATTGCACAATTTACGTGTACAGGGCTCTAACTGCAAAGTGCCACAACACACAGCAGATTTGGGTACACCGTATCCCCGCAGTAAAGCGTGCACTGTCTAGCAAAGATAACTGCTAAACAGGCAATTACGACTCTTCTCAATTGTTACGAGATATCATACAAACGCAGTCCCGTGGGTGTTCATTCTCTACATCATGCCGCAGTAACCACTACACTCACGCAAAGGCTGTAGAGCCGCCCAAACCGCCAAACGTTGTCAACAGCATCAGCGCTCTACGAAAAACGTAAACTGCCAGTGTTTTCACATGTCCCTGCATCCAGTTCACAACAACAGCCAACACAATTATAACTGCTATAGTTCACACTACACCCATGTTATCCACGACCTAGCAGATCAAACACTTCCCGGGGGTGTCTGTAAAAATTGTGCCAACATACATGCTGGTCGAGTCAGCACCTAAGCGTTCCCATGCAGCGTACTCAATTTACTACCTGTACTCTTATATCAACGGTTGACTACAGTGAAGTGGTGAATTCCCACAGACTCCTTGCTAAATGTTTGCGCCCACCTTCCGATTGTCAGCCCTGCCACGTGGTACAACATTTACCCATCGAGTGTCGCACGTCCCATCCCAAAGCAAACATACTTTCTAAGATACACGGAAACAAGGTCATCACCGACACAATATGTCACGACCACACCATCCCTCCAAATGCAGGCATCGTTCTCCTCAAACGGCGATACGGAACATCTGATTACCCCAAACTATCCGTAATCTGCCCCTTGGAACTGCATTGCCGAAGGTGAAGGCGTCCCACGAACCACAAGCCCGACGTACTCCATAAGCTAACCGAGTCAAGAAACACACACGTACAAACTAAACAGTGACCAGGACAACATCACGCCAATCTTGCAATCACTGCATGGCAATGCTATGCCACTGCCAACGCCATGCTATGCCGGACAACACACGCGTTTACGCAGTAGCAACGAGGGAGCCGTATACGCTTTGATGGTAATGTGGCTGGCATGCTCCATTTCCACTTCTTGTGCTCACTCCTCTTTCCTTACCTTTCTCAGTCACGCCATGGCCGCACAAAAAAAAATCCTAAACGGACAACCACAACACGAGCACAATGCCAACTATGACAGTAGCTCTCCTATAGGCGCCATGCTCAAACTGCGCCATCAATCGCCTCGTGTGGAACACTAAATCGTTTTACGCATCCATGTGAAGAATATGCACACTCAGCAACTTCGCGCGTGCAAGTATGACTACGTCTGTATTCCTACGCCTAAGGTCCTAACAAAAGCAATCGATACAACCAGACTTGCACAGTGCTCCTCTACAAGAATCTCGCTGCAAAGTGCCACAACACACAGCTTATTTGCCTACTCCGAATCGACGCAGGACAGCGTGAAATTGGCTGTCCCAGACTGCAGAGAGAACCTAGAAACTTACCTCCTTGAAATGCAGGAAAGCCGTTATCTGCGCGATATGCTGGAACCCTTTGCCTCTGCAAACTCGTAAGTCTGATGAGAGCGCATATAAACAACCATGCAAATATAGGGAATGTGTTAGATCGCAAGTATACACGAGGAATTGTTGCACAACAACATAGTTGTCACGACTGCACGAAACACAAACACACCAAGTAAACACTATAAAATACGTGGAGATACAGAAGCAGTCCCCGGGCCATGCGCTCCACGGCATTTCTGTA
>NW_013565378.1:0-3089 GCF_000499605.1 Eimeria maxima | reverse complement strand
ACGGGAGCGACAGCAGATCTCCAAGACGCACCGGTAGCCCCAGGGCCATCAGAAACTCCTCCACTCTCAGCTACATCCAGACTTCCTGCGGTATCAGGCATCCTCAAAGTGGCTGATGTTCCTGGCATATGATGTGCAGACGCATCAACCCCTGTGCGATGCCCAGATTCCACAGAGGCTTCAGGAGAAATCAAGGCCATCGGCAGGCGTGGAGGTACCTTCACATGTCCAGGAGGGGCTGATTTCTCGATAGTAGCCTCTTGTCCCTGTAAAGTCGAGCGGACACCAGGTTGCATCGGTATTTGCCCACTACCCATCTGTTGCCTTAAGCCCAAAGGGGTATTAAGGAGCTCCTTCAGAAGCTCTTCATGGGGTTTTAGGGGAATTTCTGTTAGCCTTTGTATTATTATGGGGCCAACTACACCGAAGTGCGAGCCTTCTTTGTGTTTCTCGAGTAGCCAGTGGCTGATCTGGGCGTCCTGAAACACCTGGTTCCTCCGCAATTCGACCGTCCTGTGCAACGCATCCAGACACTCCTCTTCAGTGCCTTCCGGAAGTAAGCGTGCTCCTTCCTGGAAACAAAGCGCCAAAAGCTGCATGCCGCCCTTTATCTGTGTGAGTGCTATCTGCTGCAGCGTAAGCAGCTGGGAAAGTTTAGCTACAATATCCAGAGGTGACATGGCTGCACCCACGAAGTCCATTTCGGGCAACTCTCTCAAGATGACATGCATGCGGTCGATGTGGCGCATACTGGCGCGCGATGGTTTCCGAGGCCCAAATAGTTGACGAAAAGCAACGACATCATACTTGATGAGCTCCACTGCGTTAAACAGTGAATCCCGTTTATTCGGCGCAAGCAACGAGCATAGGGCGGACAGCTCAACTACGCAAAAACGCAGCAAATTTGTGAAGCACCTTAAACCATGACGACTTGGCATTGAAAGCGACGCCAGTCTGGTCTGTCGCATCGTTGTGGCTAACTGAGATGTGTAGAGTTTGGCCCCTTTAAGTACTCGTTTGGCGTCAAGAATGTCGCCTGTTGCACTAACAAGTGCTGATTTCCCCTGCCCCCCGGGGATAAGAAGAGTGTCACAGTCTTTATCCCCCTTCCCAACACCAGACAGTGACCGCAGGAGTCCTTTAGGCTTGCCTGAATCCTCCAAATGCCTGAAGCAACACAGTAGCAAGTAAGCTGTTGCAACAGCAGCCAGTGCTGCAAAGGTGAGAGATTGCTGGTGGGAAGGACCGTGGCCACGGCGGCGCTTCACCCTGAAGAGCAACGAAGAACCATTACGCTGATGAATGTAAGTTTCTGTGTTATCTCTCCCCCACGACGAAAGCTCCTCATTTAATTGTAACAGTGAGGCATCGCCCACTCGGCCGCTCGGCTTGCTGTGCATCCGTGGCGTGGTATCTCCAGCCTGTCCTGCGTTCTGCATTTGTGATCTTTAGCATTTCACACGAAGGGGAGCAGATGCATCACAAACTCCACCAAGAGACAGGCGATGCCGTGTGCGAAAACGCATGGGATACGCGAAGCACAACACAACTCGATTGGTCGGTGGGTGCCACTGAAGAAGTCGACTTGAAAAACTAACGCTTTATCTAGCGCGAAGAAGCCTTCTGCTTCCATACTTGGTGCATTAGGTTATGAACGAACGATAGGGGTACATTGCTGGGATGAGAAACAATCGACTTCTTCCCTCTCTCTGCATGACACTGGGGTGCCGTGTCCTGCCGCCCTAGCACGTTTCCACTTGGTAAATAAACCCAGATTCACACCAAAACACTGCTCAAATTTGAAAGCTCATCTCCAAAAAATACACCTGGATGCTATTCTATTAGAGTCTCTGCTCTCCGCACAGCTGAATAGGGCTGCTGCACGTGGGGCCAACAAAGTTCTTGCGGCAACCACTGGTCACCACACCCCTGGCCGACCAACGCAAATGTAATACGTCAGTTTGTAAAAGGAGATTTCCCACCAACAACACCCTGCAACTTTCACTCACCTACGAGAAAACAGCATATTAGGTGTTAAGCCGATTGTAGAAGTTAATTGCCCGTTGGCCCCTACTCAGTATTGGAAGTGCCATAGCGCAGCTTACTACCGCTGCTAGAGTAAAGAATATTGAGAGGCCTACGGTAGCTTGAAAAGATATATGCAAACTAACAAACCGCCACGAAACAATGGCCGAAGCCGCATTAGGATCAAAAGACACCGATTAACCTCCGTCCCAGTTAGCCAACATTGCGGCTGTCTGCCTTCCAATACACGAGGGTGTTCGTCATTCCTTAAATGTACTGCAGTTTTGTTTGTACTGTTTGTGCGCTTCTTTTTTTTTGTTGCCCGGCGTTGCCCCTGCCGTTCCTGTTCTTTCCTAATCCCCCGGCAGCTTCCCTCAACGAATCTACATGTATGTGCACATTTGTATCTCCATTTCGCGGAAGTCTCGTTTGTCTTTCTCTTATTCTTTTTGGGTCTACCACTGATACTGTCTCCTTTTTTGCACCATCGTCTTGCTTCGGCAGGAGTTTCAGCAGCGCGAGCCTCTGGGTGATCCTAGCTCCGCGAAGGGCTATAATTAGTAGCTACCACCATAGATGTGGTGTAGTTCGGTGGAAATGCGGGACTCAGGACTGTGAGAACACTAGCGTCCTATACACGCGTACAACACCTTCACTTCGCAGCAACTTAAACTATGGGTTCAGTGTTCACTGTGTTGTTCAAGGACATCGGAAAGCTGTAACCGGGCGCTCATCTGTAGAAAGGTGGAACAACGTGCGTTCGCATGCACCATTGCAAGAATACACAGCCAGTGTGCTCCTGAAAAGAGCATCCGTACACCTATTTCCCGTAGGAGCATACAAGAACCAGTTGCTTCAGGCAGGCAACGTACACAATTCAGCTCTGCGTTGACGATATATACTGGCCGAAAAATTAGCAGCTGTTAATAAACTTAGAGGGGACAGCTTTTGAAAGTTGCAATAGTATGATTAACTGTCCCTGCGTTCCTTGACCCTCGTACTGCAACCAATACATCAGAAAGAAACGCTCTGCATCCCATTCAAGGGGGTGCCCTTCAGTTCTC
>NW_013565377.1:0-3506 GCF_000499605.1 Eimeria maxima | reverse complement strand
CAAAACTCGGGCCGGGTATGTCCTTAAAATGCTTGTGGAGTAACAAGTTGTATGGTCTGATGGCACATCTGACACATTGACACTACAGCATTACTGGAATAACCCTGGGGAAGCCAAGAAAACAAGATGCTTCTTCCCTTGACTACGTAGGCTAGAGAGCTAGCTAACTAGCTAGCCAGCTACCTCAAGTCGTTAAATTCACGCTTTGTTTGACTTCCTGAGGAGCCCCAGCAAAGCAGTCAAGCTATATTTGAAGAGAGGAGTAACCAAACATCCATTCGCAGGTAGACTGTTGACCAGTGTTACGTGTTGCCTGTTAAATACAGAAGCTGTATTTTATGTGGATAAACATCCATTCGCAGGTAGACGGTTGACCAGTATTACGGGTTGTCTGTGAAATACAGAAGCTGTATTTTATGTGTAATAATTATCCATATGGCAATGAACGAAAGGACTCACAAATTGGCATTTGATACAGGTTCCTGGCTTTCTGTAGATCAGTATGGTAGAGCACGCGCGAGTCGGACTCATACTGCGTTGTAAGGCTTGTAGCTGGCTTTCTATGGGCCAGTGTGGTCACGCATGTGTGAGCTTGACGCATACAAGCGCAAAGCAACTGAAACAACTTTTTGCAGCCTGCCTTTAAACGTATCTTGTAGACACTGTGGTCGTAAGAGCTTCTTCTGTGGACCCGTTGCTGTCTTGGTTTATTAATTTTTATCCGTTTACTTATTTGATATCTCACTTGGGGAGACCTCCACTGGGTTCAGCCGCTATTTCAAAAACTACCCCCGAGAAACCAAACAGGCTCATGACAACTGCATTCACATGCTGCACAGCGACTTGACCACCAAGGCAAAACGTGCTCAACAAGTAGAGAAGCCAATAATGATCCTCACTGCTGCCGTAGAAGAGAAATGTTCAACAAAAGGCATTATATAGACAGTAGCATGTCCGCTGCAAAGCAAAGCGTGTTTTGTGGCATTTGCTGCAGATAAACGGCGCAGCAACAACTCCAGCAGCTGGGGCTGATGTTGGTCGAGTCATTGCTTCCACTGAATCTTCTTCAATCCCGCATTTAGACATGCACGCATACCTTCCCAAACAGTGCAAGCCTGAACGTCTTACTCTCTTAACCGTCTGTTCTTTGCTTTCTTGTTCTGGATGTGTACAGAGACTCCTGGTTGCAGCTGTGTGGATCGGCCTCGATACAAAGGCACGCAAGGCACCAAGCATATCTCGGTTAGGGTTCACTTCACAGATGTGACTCTGCTTTGAGCTGACAATGTGATGAACTTGTTCCTCCACAAGCATTGGACGCTAAACCTCAACGGCAAGGTACATCGCTTGCAAGCACCAATGGACCTCCATGCAGCCCAACTCGACTGAGGTTTAACCTGTGCCTGACAGCTGCCTTGTGTGGTCAGGAGTCTCGTGAGGAAGCAACGTGTTTCCGCGTATACCACCAGTTGCACGACAATGGTTGGCGCATCGCTGTCCGGTTGTGTCCGAAAAGCACCGCCGATGATGCTTGCCATTTAAGCGGGGCTGTGGATAACAACCAGCGCAGCGAGTAGCTTTTGTCGGTTGCTCCTCATTAAAGTACTTAGGGCACCCGTCACATCTCGGATTCCTTCGTGCTCTGCTCGATGCGTGCAGGCGCCGGTGGATCGCAGGGGCAGGTGGATCTGATTAGGCCAAGCGAAGCCGAAGCGCTATGGTTCATACCGAAACTTCCCAGGTAAGAGTAAAAATAAATTCCAATCACAGCAGGCGGTTAAGCAAATTATCGTCCTTGAACTCAAGAAGCTGTTTCACACCAAAGTTTCCCAGGTAAAAGTAAGAATAAATTCTATTTGCCGATGGGATTTAAGCAGTATTCTCGGTTGTTCTTGAACTGAGATACTGCTTAAAACGCCTATGGCATTTATTTTTACTCACGAGGAACTTTGGTGTGAAACAGCTTCTTGAGTAAAAATAAATTCCATAGGCGTTTTAAGCAGTATTCTCGGTCGTCATTGAACTCAAGAAGCTGTTTTTTGTCTAATGTGGCAGCAGCATTGCCTTTGGCATTGGATATAGGTTGTTGGCCCATTTGCAGTAGGCACTTAAGCAGGTTGTCATTGAACTCAAGAAGCTGTATTCCCGGTAGAAGCACCATTGCCTTTGGTATTTGATATATGTTGTTGGCCTTTAACGCATATGGCATTCCTCTGATGATCAGTGCGGTTGTGCATGCACCAGTGCGAAGCAAATAGGAATAACGTCAGATGCGACCTGTCTTTAAATGTATCCAGATGCGGCCTGTCTTTAAATGTATCCTGAAGGTATTTTCTCGGCATTGGATATAGGCTGTTGGCCCATTCGCAGTAGGCGCTTAAGCAGGTTGTCCTGAACTCAAGGAGCTGCGTTTTGTCTGTGGACTCAGCATTGTTTTTCAGTGCGGTTGTGCATGCACCAGTATGAAGCAAAGAGGAATAAAGTCAGATGCGGCCTGTCTTTACATGTATCTTGATTACAAAGGTCATACGAAACAAATACCTTTAGGGTATGTTTAGAGGCACATGGTACATGAGAATAGCCCGGCAACCTGTGAGGTAAAGAGTAAACCAACTTAATGCAGCTTGTCTTCTTAGAACGTTCAGTTATCTTGATGAGTACAGTGCTTCATTGCAGAATGAATGCATGACAACATGCAAAGTGCACATGTGGTGTCGACGGCGCGTTACTGTGGCACTGTTAGACTTTTGCAAATGGGTGTTGGTTTATTTGTGGAGTTCCAGCAAACGACGACGTTGCTCGCCCTGAGTTGTTTATGTCAGCGATCTGAACATTTGGTGGATACGGGGGCAGCGTTAGGCAGCAGCCCTCATAAACAGCCAGCTTTGACGGAAACTTCGTATGCCTTAATACTTCTTTTGCAGTCGACCACTCAGGCAAAGCCAACGCACGTACAGCAGCTTAGCGGTGTTAGATACACTGAACCTATCGGGAAGCCAAAAAAAAGAGCGATTTGGGAGGGACAGGTGCAGAGAGACTGGAGGATGGTGGATCCCCTGCTACATGACCCTCACACCGAAGCGTCGCAAAGATAGCCTTCACGTGTATAGACCGAGACTCTTAACACGATACGATGCTGCCGTTGCCTTCATACTCCACGATAGCGGAATCAGCGTCAACCAAACCCTTTGGCAGACGGCTAAGCTCGGGTCGTTCACACGTACAGACACATTGTATTTGCACACACGAACAATGTATTTTGTGCAATATTGTACGGGAACAAACACCCGTCAAGCATAACATGTGCTGTTGTGTCGTGTCGTTTCAGGACGCAGAACTCGTATGCTTGTTGTACAAAAGAATTCGCCGATGTGGCAATTCATCTCCACCTAGTTCAGAGTCAGTGGTAAGTGGTAAGGGATTATTAGGAGTTAAGTATGGTGGGTAGATGAAGCCAGCAGGCCACCATATATATGTGCATCGCCATATATATATATATATATATA
>NW_013565376.1:0-3177 GCF_000499605.1 Eimeria maxima | reverse complement strand
CCCTAACCCTAACCCTAACCCTAACCCTAACCCTAACCCTAACCCTAACCCTAACCCTAACCCTAACCCTAACCCTAACCCTAAACCCTAACCCTAACCCTAACCCTAACCCTAACCCTAACCCTAACCCCTAAACCCTAACCCTACCCCTAACCCTAACCCTAACCCCTAACCCTAACCCTAACCCCTAACCCTAACCCTAACCCTAACCCCTAACCCTAACCCTAACCCTAACCCTAAACCCTAACCCTAAACCTTTAAACCCTAAACCCACGCTAAGATCGAATCGCTAAGGCTATAAACGGGAAATCTTGAAGCCTAACCCCGAGACCGCTTAAGGGAACCTGGAAGTGTCTCTGCACAATCTGGCAACCGTCTTGCAGGGATCACTTCATCTCCGCGCGGTAAAAAGCACCAGCGCACGTCGCCGAGATGTGCGCCTGTATTCCCTCGTCCATTGCGTTCACTCGCCTGGCGGCGCCTCTCAAAGTCTTATTGTTCTCCAAATTGCAATATGTTTTTGCACGTCTGCAAATGTCGAGTTACGTCACATTGGTTGTTGCAGAAGAACCAGAGGCGGCTCTCGATACCTTATCGCGGTCCACTGCACCTGCGTACTGTTTCGTCCCGCTTTTCATCCCCTTCTTGTGGGGGTTGATATAAAAGTCCCAATATTAACAGGTACAATACCTACGCTTTTTCTAAACATGCCATTTTCCGTTTTTGCTGATGCCGCAGAAGAAGCGGCATGGTTGATGCAGATGCATTCCACCTCCGTTTTGTCAACCCCTTCACCACTTACTTCCAGCTTTGCGGCCTAGGCATCTGGCTAGGTTGCATTTCTAAGCGCCCCACACGGAACCATTGATATAGAAGTTCCGCAGCCAGTGCTGGAGTTCTGCTGCTGCTAATACTTCTCCATACTCTCTGAATATGGTACTCTTGGTAATTGGTAGCCTCCCCTGCTGAATCTTCCCCAGCTCTGCCATCCCCTGTCGCCGTGCCGGTTTACCAATAAACACAGCTAGAGTTCAATTAGTTTTATCAGGTTTTATCAGGTAAAGCGAATGATTAGAGGCCTCGGGGGAGAGTTGTCCTCCACCTATTCTCTAACTGCAAATGGGTAAGATCCAGCGGTTACTTCAATGAACTGCTGTCGTTAATATGAACTCCAAGTGGGCCATTTTTGGTAAGGAGAACTGGCGAAGAGGAATGCTCCTAATGCTTGCTTAAGGCCCCTAACTACTCGCTCATGAGAGACCAGCTTCTGCCGAGAAGCTTCTAAAAGTCTGTATGTGCTCCACAAAAGCAGTACCCATGCTAAGATACAGTTGTCATTGTCGCGCCTTCCCTTCTAATAAGGGAAATGTCAAGGGTAACAGTAATTCTGATGCTTAATGGAAACGACAATAAAGCTGTAGAAAAAAAAAAAAGATCTTGCACTATCCCCACATCCCGCTGATCTCCATGCAGTTTCGAACGCTTCATCTCCGCGAGACATCCACCTGTGGGCCACCGCAAAACCAGACCTGATCACTCTCCATTGTGCAACAAAAGTGAACGGCTGAGACTTGAGAAATGCTTCGGGATTTCTCAATACCTCTTGCGTATATAGTTTTTTGATCCACATTTGCTCCTACACACTACTGCGAACCAGGGCACCACTATGTGGATGTGAGAGTCGTTATTCGCAAGCCACCGTGCATGGTGTGGTGCTACAAAGTGTAACAGTGGCCCTACATAACTTTCAGTGAGAGTTTCACACAAGCAGCTGTACTTCCTCCCCAGTGTTCAGGCGTCCCAGTTGTGGAGCCCTAAGTGCTTGAACAAGCGGGACAGGGGGCAGCCTTTCAATGTTTGCAGTGATCATTGTTTCAGCCCAGCTAGTCCAACAAGATAACCGCGAATGCAGGCACAACCAAGCATGCTTGCAGCATTCCCTCAGACTGTAGGGTATTGCTGAAGACTCATGCTTGCATGCAGCCACCCTACTTCAGCTTAGCCTGCCTAATAAGGCTGCGTTAATGTTTATGCGCCAACTACGGGTAGACTATCCTTTGTCGCAGATTAGGTTCTGTTGTGTCTCATTCCACACTAGCACCCACTAACGCTCCATTCAGCTAGCGACAACAAGCACCGAATAACTAATAAACGGATATGCTTAGATCCATTAGCAATGCTTCGATTAAAACCTGGATACAAGGTACCTTCAGAAATCCCGAAGCCTCTGTCAAATGTGTACCGTTCACGTTTGTGGCACGATGGAGCGTGGTCAGGGCTTGACTTTGTGGGGAGGTGACCAACAATTGAGAGTCTCTTCAAGATCAAGCTAGCGCAATTCGTGTATCCCATTGAGAGTAAGATGTTGTTGTAAAAACATTTCACGAAGAGTACGTTTGCCTTTGCCAGCCAACAGCATATGCTGCTCGGCTCTGTGCTAATACTGGAGGTCGTTCACCAGAGTAAATTGCTGCGGTCTGTGCCATGAAATAAGCTCGTCTCCCTTCTTTAACAGTTTCTGGCCCTCAAAAGGATATGCTACTAATAAGTTTGCAATGTTAACTGAAACTAACTGAACCTAGGCCAGGCGACAGCAGGCCACGACAGCCCACAGAAAGCTCTGTAGTTCCAGGCGCAAAGCCCATCACTGCTTGAACACTGAATCAAGTTTGGAACGGGGCGTGCTTGAAAATCATTCTAACCAATAGAGGCCACGACAGCCCACAGAAAGCTCTGTAGTTCCAGGCGCAAAGCCCATCACTGCTTGACCACTGAATCAAGTTTGGAACGGGGCGTGCTTGAAAATCATTCTAACCAATAGTTTTCTCCAACCGAAAAATCTACCGTTTCGGAATATTGTAGACTATACCCCGTGTTGTAAAGACTCACACCGAGTGTTAGCGGCTGCCAAAAGTTGGTCACACTCACTCGCAGACACACCCACATGGGGAGTGAGGACTTCTACCGTTTTAAGCGGAAAGAACAAAGTCACCGTAAAGACCGACACAAACCATTAGCTTCTAATGCAAATACTTCCAGTTCGACAGCTAGTGTTGCTGATCTCGGTGAGGCGGATGTCACGGCGCGGGAGCATTCGGACCAGAACGGACGCTGGATTCCTCGCACGCCAGTTATTCGCAAGGAATACGGGATGATTTTTTTACTTGGAGCAATACT
>NW_013565375.1:0-2907 GCF_000499605.1 Eimeria maxima | reverse complement strand
ATATATATTTTGTATACACGTATAAGATCTATATTACCTATACGTATATATACAACGCCCCTAAAGGAGAAATAATAAAAATTTAATTTATTTATTTATTTATGTATTTATTTATTTATTTATTTATTTATTTATTTATTTATTTATTTATTTATTTATTTGTGTCTTTAATGTAAAAATACAAATAAGAGAAGCAATAATAATTAATTAAATAATAATATATATAAATATTAGTCATAATATATAATAAAAAGTAAATAAATAATAATAAATAATAATAAATAATAAATAATAAATAATAAATAATTAATAATTAATAATAAATAATAAATAATAAATAAGTGCGGTCTATTGTTCCTTTGGCATATAAAAGAAGAACAATAGTATTTATTGTATCTATATAGTTGTAGTTGCTGCTGCTGCTGCTGTTCCTGCTGTTCCTGCTGTTTCTGTTACTGCAGCAGCAGCAGCTGCTCCAACTATTGTTGGAGCAGCTGCAGCAGCAGCAGCTGCTGCTGCTGCTGCTGCAGCAATTTAAATTAGGGTATCCGTAAAAAATAATTTATGTATCGCGATGATGTCTTAGGGAAGAATAAATAAGAAAAAAAATAAATAATAATTAAATTTATTTACCCCTTAGGGTTTAAGGTTTAGGGTTTAGGGTTTGATCCTAATTATAAAGGGTTTAGGGTTTTTAGGGTTTAGGGTTTAGGGTTTAGGGTTTATGAGACTGAGGAGGAGTCCTCGTGCCGATACTATCATCCCTGGTGAACAATTAGATGTCTTACTACCTACCCAATAATATAATTATAATAAATAAATATAAATTTTATTTATATTTGTATATTTATTTAATAAATGTGAAGCAAAGCAGCAGCAGCAGCAGCAATTGTTTTTTGCTGCAGCAGCAGCAGCAGCAGCAGCAGCAGCAGGCTCTGTGTGCGTAGGGAGAGAGTGTGGCTGCCAAGCCTTCTTCTCCATACACGTAGGGATTTTTTTCTTCTTTTTTTGTGTATTTTTTTTCTTTAGACAAATAAAATATATAAAATTAAATAAATTTTTATTTTATTTATTTATTTATTTATTCATCATTTTATTCGTCAAGTAAGTCTTGTTGTAGGCCATTGGTCCTTTTGCTACACGAAGAAGGATTCTTTCTTCTATTTTTTTTCTTCTTTCCTTCTTGCTTTTGATCTTTTTATTTGCATAAATAATTAATTTAATTAAATATTTAATTAAATATTTTAATTTTATTCAAAATATTCACAAAAATTAGAAAAACAACAAATGCAAATATTTCTTTTGCTTTCGCGCAACTAATACACACAACAACAACAGCCTTCTTTTCTTTTTTGTTCTTTTTTTTTCTCGATCTTCTTTTATATTTAAGAATAACAATTAGATTAAAATATATATATTTCTATTTAAATTTATAATTAAAAATACACAAGAAAAAGTGTAAAAATGATGCAAATATTCTTCATACAGAATATTCATCTTTTTTTTCTGAGGTGTACAGACAGCTCAATATATTGAATATTTCTTTATTCATGTATTTTTCTTGAATTTTCCTCTTTTTTGTTGCGGTTTCTCCCTAATATACCCCTCTTTCTCCATAATTTACATTTATTTATTTAGATCCATCTTAATTCCTCTCTTTTTTCTTTTTTTTATGCCTTTATGCTGCAGAATGAGTCTACAAGAAGCATTTTCTGCATATACAAAAGGAGCAACAGATATGGATGGTCGTACATTTACAAAAATGTTACGTGATTGTAAAATATATGATGGTAAAATAAAAGAAGTAGATGCAGATTTAATATTTACAAAAGTTAAACAAAAAGGAACAAAAAAAATTAATTATTCAGAATTTGAGGAAGCAATTAGACTTGTTGCTGCAAAAAAAGGAATTGAATATGAACAATTACAAGCTAAACTTGCTGAAGGTAAGTATATTTATATATTTATATTTATATATATGTATATTTATATATCTGTATATGTATTATTATATGGTTATGTTTATGTATGTAGCTGTTAGTGTTGTAGACAGGAGAGGAAGAGCAGTCTTTTCCTGTATAATATATACATATACATATATACATCATATACATAATACATAGACATATAAATATACATATACAATACATATACATATACATATGCATATAGATATACATATATATATACACATATATACATAAATATAAATATGGATATAAATATAAATGAATAAAATGAATAAAAAGTAAAAATAAATAAATAAATAAATTAATATTATTATTTGTTGCAGAAGGAACACAAGGACCAATATTAACAGGAACAAGAGCAGAAAATGTACGTTTTCATGATGATAAGAGTACATACACCGGAGTACATAAGAGAGGAGGACCATCAATTATAGATGATGGTAAAGTACAATTTAATGATTTATCTAAATTATGTGATCGTACAGATTATGATATAAGAGGTATAAAAAAAGGTATATTAGATAATAAAACAGGAGATAGTAAATAAATAAATTTATTTATTTATTTATTTATTTATTTACTTTATTTTATTTTATTTTATTTTATTTATTTATTATGGATATACATACATCCATCCACATCCATGCATGCATCATATATAATGGATATAAGCCTATATATATGTATATGGATAACGTAGGCATCTAATCTATACACAGAGTGCAGCAGCATATATACATGCATATATACATACATACATGCATGCATGCATGCATTCATGTATGCATGCATGTTGTGCAGCTGCAAAAGGAGCAGCTCGTGCTGCTGGTGCAGTGGTGTTGCAGCAGGTAGCAACGAGGAATTCGTCGTTGCTTATTGGTGTTTTTTATGTAATGGTAATGTTTTGCAGTTTATTCTTTATCTATCCAGGTGTATT
>NW_013565374.1:0-3298 GCF_000499605.1 Eimeria maxima | reverse complement strand
AACGCCATATTGAACACAAAATATGTTCCTGTAGTATTTAGGCAAATTCCATGATTCCACACTCTTATACGTCCATAGTGTCTGCCTCGTAACGATGCCTGAACAACGGCAGGATTAGCAGATAGCCCACAGGTCTGTGGCGCCCAAGCCTTGAAGACTAGATCCGTGGCCAGTTCTAGCATATTTCTTGCTATTACCCTGCACGCGCAGCGCTCACTATACTGGGAATTCTGGTCAGCGCAGATGCACTGCGGTGTGCAACGTTCGATTTGTCTGTGGAACAGGAAATATTCATCTTTCTCGTGGGAAGTACTGCTAGTGGCACACGTCCAAACCATACGGTACCAGTACACGGTACGTGTGGTCAATCTGCAACTCGATGTGCTGTGCAGAAGGTGGGTGGTGAGGCTTTTGTGTCGACGTCAGAGCATGTGTTGATTCCAATAGTACTTGGACAACACCTGCAACGAGACAGGTACTACTGGGTCTATAAGAGTGTGGAAGCATGGCATTTGCCTAAATACTACAGGAACATATTTTGTGTTCGATATGGCGTTTACCAAAGGGCACGAAAAGCTTGTCAGGCATTAACCGCCGACCTCACTTATGGCGTTGGTATTGTACTAACCCATACGTTTGCAGTGCTGAACGCTCCCTCTAAGCCGATATGCAGCTCCTGTCTGCGCATCCGTGCTCTAGCGAACACCACTGATAAATCACAAATCAGAATTGCCTTAACAACGGAGGAAACCGCAAAGGTGCTTTCAAAGAGCATAGATCAGAACTCTCGTGACGATATCGGGAAGATCAGGGCAATTATGACATTTCAGCTCGCTGGCTTGGTTAAACCCAAACGCAGGAGCTGGAACCGTAGGCTGGAGGCTAATGTGCCACGGCAAATGAAGAGTCGGAGTTTATAGGAAGTCTTTAAGTCGACCAGACCACGAAGTGCCCGCCTATATCAGGACACTAGGGAGTGTTGGCCGGCCCACGGCGCAGGCAGTCAGTTTACAGTGTTGCAGTACACGGAATTAAAGGATGTCACCTAATTTTACTCTTGTATCAGTATGCATACATAGTAGGAGAATTGAATGTTGGTCTGGTCCTTGCTGGTACTAGAAGTAGATGCATGATATGCTCAGAGCGTTTGAAACGTGGCGGCAGTCAAGGTGGCCGGCAATGAATCTTGGTAAGTAGTCAAAACCTACTTGTGTTAGCATCTACAAAACCTACAAAACCACATATGCACAGAAGGTGTGTTTCTTTGGCGTAGTTCGTACCAGAGACGCTCTCCATTGTGTAAATGCTTGTGCGTGCTGACGGGCTGCTTGTTCACGTCCGCCGCGAACATGGGGGTAGGTCGGTCCATTCGCCCTTGTCACCAATTACGAGGAACCGTCCTCCGCAGAAGTACTTCACGATGCCACTACAGAGGCGCATTAGCCATGAAGAAGCCTTCAGGTGAGTGTACGCACAGTGCGCGTAAGTACGCGAACATGGCACACTACTAAGGCTACTCGCGTGGCCTGGAGAATTCATTGAATATCCGAAGAATGCTGCAAGACTCATGGAGAGCGAAAACCACTTGGAGACGCAGTGGGTGAAGTGCTATTTACTTATCATTGCCATGCGGAATAGGCATTTTGTAGGGTGCTGGATGATTGCGTCCAGCAAGCCTGGGTAAGCACCACAGCACAGCAGAACCTTGCTAGTGATATTGCGAAACCACAATGTTCAACTGCTTCTCTAAAAAATGACATAGCCGCGTTGGTAGGATGGAATGGTTTTTTTTGTAAGCAATTGAACCTTAGTGAACCACGCAACTCACAGCCTAGACTAGAAGGGACTGGATTTCGCAACATGGGCATGCATCATCAGTGCATATTCGAAATTTCTGCTGTGTGTAAAATTGTTGTTGGTGCTCCTAGATGCTCGCGCCCATGCGCGAAAGAGAGCGAATCCGAAGTATTAGAGCCTACGGTCAGGGCTTTGCAGGGTATCTGATAGACACTGCCACGCGGCATCCTGTCAACGCCAAATATAGGATGTGCGCTTACCATAAAAGCCGTTCGGAACTTTCCAAATGATTTATGTATGCACCCGGTAACGCTTCAAAGAACCAATGTCCTCAACCTCGACTTCGTTCGTGAAAGTGCACCTGGCTCTCTTGAGGTTTGTCTCATTCAGGGTGGATGCTACTATGCCCACCAGACACTGTGTCATTTTGCAGCGGAAGCATTCAAGAATGACAGCTGCAGTACGATCGCCCCGGAAGCGCTTCGGAGGTAGCAGACCGGACGCACGGTTCTACGGTCTGTATGTATATGCTCGAGATAAGGGGGCTCACTCCAGAATTTAAATGTCCAGTTTGATAATTATCCTCGTATACCATCGGCAGCATCAAATCAAACTTTGGCAAATGAGGGGATACGAGTTGACCAAAGAGAATCTTGGCTGCAGGAAGTTCGACAGTAACCACCGTATGTGATTGGTGTAGAATTTCCGAACCTATTGCAGCTTACTGGAGAAATGCCTCCCATGCTAATTTTGCGGTACACGCGCAATAACTGGCATTAGAAGCCAATTGTGATTTGTGACTTATCAGTGGTGTTCGCTAGAGCACGGATGCGCAGACAGGAGCTGCATATCGGCTTAGAGGGAGCGTTCAGCACTGCAAACGTATGGGTTAGTACAATACCAACGCCAGAAGTGAGGTCGGCGGTTAATGCCTGACAAGCTTTTCGTGCCCTTTGGTAAACGCCATATTGAACACAAAATATGTTCCTGTAGTATTTAGGCAAATTCCATGATTCCACACTCTTATACGTCCATAGTGTCTGCCTCGTAACGATGCCTGAACAACGGCAGGATTAGCAGATAGCCCACAGGTCTGTGGCGCCCAAGCCTTGAAGACTAGATCCGTGGCCAGTTCTAGCATATTTCTTGCTATTACCCTGCACGCGCAGCGCTCACTATACTGGGAATTCTGGTCAGCGCAGATGCACTGCGGTGTGCAACGTTCGATTTGTCTGTGGAACAGGAAATATTCATCTTTCTCGTGGGAAGTACTGCTAGTGGCACACGTCCAAACCATACGGTACCAGTACACGGTACGTGTGGTCAATCTGCAACTCGATGTGCTGTGCAGAAGGTGGGTGGTGAGGCTTTTGTGTCGACGTCAGAGCATGTGTTGATTCCAATAGTACTTGGACAACACCTGCAACGAGACAGGTACTACTGGGTCTATAAGAGTGTGGAAGCATGGCATTTGCCTAAATACTACAGGAACATATTTTGT
>NW_013565373.1:0-2888 GCF_000499605.1 Eimeria maxima | reverse complement strand
TTGGTGGTGGTGCGTGAACAACACAAACGATCTACACTTGATGATCTGCACATTTACTAGTTTCGCTGATAATGTCGGAAAGTGTGTCGAACGAGTATGGCACGGTGATATAACGTGAAGAAGTAAATATTGTGGTAGCTTGAAATGGTCGCTGTGGTTTTTACTACTTCCGGAGGCATGTATGAGGCGGCGCATGCTATGGTAATGCAGGAATATGCGTTTTTTGGGGGGAGTAAGCGTATACATTTTCGGCGAGTAGCTTCTCCCTTGTATGCATAGGGACGCACATTGTCGATCATTCATAGCCTTCCGCCTGCACATGTGTGTGTGTGTAGTGCCGCAGTTGTGTGTCAAGGACACATAATAGTGGTTTGTGCATGGCGGATTTGTACGGCTGGCTGGGACAGTGTAATTGTTTGCTGAATATTAATGCTAGGGCGTTACATGCATGCCGCGGGAACGGCCCAGAGCAAGTGCAAGGGAATAAGGTGGTCATTGCGCTTCATCTTGTGTTCATTCCAGGTGTATGTGTGGAATGCAGATTGATTCGTCGCTTGTGCTTCGTGGGTGAATCTGGAAAGGCATCGCCTGTTACTGAAACGGGACATGGTGCAACATGTCCAGTACGAAGTTATGGTCAGGAAAGATTAGGGTTCAGGGAACCATATCAGTACCCTGAATAGAAATGTTGACTGTGCCTTACCAGCTGACATTCCACTCTGCGCACTTGCTGTTTTTGCCACAATGCATTGTGGAACCATGTGTTGCTCTGTTCAGTTTGTGCGTAGCTGCTGTAGTTGAGCAGGAAAATACTAGAAGGTGTTTTAAGAGGTTTAACTCGTTTGCTCACACTGGGTTGCTTGCCAAATGTATGCAGTTACACTTCTGGACGCGGCGGTGTGAACACCATACTGTACACCCCAAGGGCGCTTCCAGGTGTGACTTGGAAGAAACTCTTTTGCACCAAACTATGGCTCTGTGGGCTGTAGAAGCGGCGACTGCACTTCGGTTACGCTGTTCGGCGACTCATCTGGCCTAATTTGGCGTATATGCCGTGAGCCGTAACCCGAATTAGGGGGCTTTGCACTGATAGGTAGGTAGAGGGTCCCAAGTGTGACTTCCGGACGTGTTCATGTAATCGTGCATTTGCGTTGTGGGTTTAGGGCGTGAGTCCACAGATGCTACTGTCTGTCAACGAACGTGTAGTTTGCGCACGTACTTTCGCAGGATGTAGAAGTGGCATACGAGGCGGGTGCTTTTCGTGGGTAACCTGTACTGTGCTTGACGGGGTATTCCACAGAAGCGGCTAATAGTCCTTCGTAGTCTCGGCCGAGGATACACCCAAGTGGGGTGGGTTTTATTAGTGCTGCGGAGCTACTCCGTTTCCACGAGGGGCACACACTCGAAGAACAAGCCAAATGGCGCGATATCTGTACTTAGGTGTGTGGCGATATAGTTGACGTTTTACAGGGTGAGAACTACTTGGTCTGCTGTGACCTGCATAAGTACACCGGTGGTGTAAGCCTTTCTAGCATTTTAGGACACATATCCACATTCATCTTGTTAGGTGCATGAGCGGAGGCTTGCACGTAACAACTAGTTGTGTCACATATGCTTCCGTGATGGAGCACATCTCATCATTTGAAGGTTATGTTCGATGACGGAAACTTGCAGGTCTATTCTGTGTGCGAGCAGATATCCTAAGGGCACCTACTGGATTGGCTATGACCGAATTCTCTTGCGAAATCTGGGCATTAGCGATCTTTAGTGTAGGATTGGATGCTTCGGCAGAGGGGTACAAAAGACGCTCACCGCTTATTGCATACGGCAATAGTTGTGGTGCTTCATAGGAGGGGCGTCAAAGGGGAATTGTAGCATGTCTCTTCACACACGTGGCTTGAAATCCTTTCTTATCTTGGTCCGGAGTCGGTTGTTCCTTCCATTGTGTATGGCACGGGACGTTAATAGGAAGACCAGCCAGGGGCGTTCTCTGCGAACAGTGTGTAGCAGAACATGGCCCACCACAAATATACGCTGGCAGTTTGACAGCCTCTCAACCCTTTGTAGCGCAGGTAGACACTGGAGCAGCTGAGTAGAGAAATACACATTTGAACAACAACCTTCAGGGCCTATTATGCATGGCAGTAGATCCGGTGCTTCAGAGGGTGCGTACTGTCTCTGCTGTGGCCTGCTTATGGCCTGGAATGTTGGTAGGAAGACCAGGAGGCGCCGTTCACTGCGTACAGTGTGAAGCAGGAAATGCACCACCACATACTCACGCCAGTATTTCGATCCCATTCACACTCTGGATGGCACACGTAGACATTGCAGCAACTGCTGCGTCGATGTTTGGGGTACTTGGTCGATTCGTTCTGGCTTCGTTTGGTGAATAACAACTAGTAGCTTGCAGCTTCTCTTCCTTGTGAAGACGTCCGAGACATAGCCTCCGTTTCTGGGAGCTGTTCATGTAAGCCCTTTACAGGTGATGCGGCAGATACACGGTGGATGATGGTAGTTGAGGCAGGTCAGGGCCGGCGAGGGTTTTGGAGAGGAGTGAGAAAGACGCTGGGTTGGACTCGACGAAAATGCGGCTTTACATTTGTGAGCATTGGAAATATGGGCAAGAACAGCGCAAGCGAAATAAGTGAATTTTTGCTGAGTTGTGGTGAGCATTGGAAATATGGGCAAGAACAGCGGAAGCGAAATAAGTGAATTTTTGCTGAGTTGTGGACAGTATAGAAGGCGTCGAAAATGTCATGGATGAGTGATGTTAAGCGCTAGAGTTGTGGTTAGTTGCAATATGCTAGAAGGAAGGGTTTAGTGCTCACTGCTGTGTCTTTGGCCGCGGCCATGCCATGGCAGAAGTGCTTAGGGCAGCGTGTGTGGCA
>NW_013565372.1:0-2825 GCF_000499605.1 Eimeria maxima | reverse complement strand
ATATATATATATATATATATTTATTTATATATATATATTATTTATTCAGGGTACTATTTATCAGCTGCATGCAGCTCGTCAATTAAAAACATTATCTTGGAGATTTCATAAAAAATATCAAACTTGGTTTAGACGGCATGAGGAACCAAGAATATCTACAGATAAATATGAACAAGGAGCTTATGTTTATTTTGATTATGATAATGGTAAGAATATACTTTATTTATTTATTTATTTATTTATTTATTTAATTACCTTTCTTTTGCTGTATTTATTCATGTATTTATGTCTATATATATATGCATATGTATATGAATTTATACCGATAAATATGAACAAGGAGCTTACATGTTTATTTTGATTAGGATAATGGTAAGAATATACTTTATTTATTTTATTTATTTATTTATTTATTTATTTATTTATTTAATTACCTTTCTTTTGCTGTATTTATTCATGTATTCATGTCTGTATATGTACATCTTGTGAATATCTACCAATAAATATGAACAAGGAGGTTACATGTTTATTTTTATTATAATGGTAATAATAAGGTTATTTATTTATTTATTTTATTTATTTATTTATTTTATTTATTTATTTATATTTAGTTTTATTATTCTGTTTAATTTGATGTATATATATACTATATATGTATATGTGCTGCTGCTGCTGCTGCTGCTGCTGCTGCTGCTGCTGCTGCTGCTGCAGGTTGGTGTTGTCGGGTAAAACAAGACTTTACGTTTGAATATATTTATCTTGAAGATGAGCTCCAAGAGTAGCTGTTCTATGGGTTGCTGCTGCAGCAGCAGCAGCAGCAGCAGCAGCAGCAGCAACTGCTGCTGCAGTGGTTGCTGTTGTTGCTGCTGCAGTAGCAGCAGCAACAGCTCCTGCTGCTGCCGGTTGCTGCAGCAACCGCAGCTGGCATAGAATGGAGCGATGATTCGCCAGTGTTGCTTCTGCTCGTCGTAGCAGACAGCTAGGCTGCAGCAAGACAGCTGCAACAGCAACAGCAACAGCTTTTGCTGCTGTTGCTGTTGCTGCTGCTGCTGCCTGCTAATGGCTGCTGCTGCGGCTGCTGACGCGAGCACTGGCAGCAACAAGACCTCTTAGCGTTTTGTAGCAGTCTTTGTAGGTGGTTCTTCGCTGTCTCTCTGCACAGCTAGTTGACTAGCTAGCTAGCTAGCTAGCTAGCTAGTCAGCTAGCTAGCCAAATTGCTAGGTAGTTAGCTAGATAGGTAGATAGAATAGATGGCTAGTCAGGTCGCTAGCTAGTTACATCCCTAATTAGCCAGATAGTTAGTTGGCTAGCTAGCTAGCTAGGTAGCTAGCTAGCTAGCCACGTAGCTAGCTGTATAGCGACGCGCCCCTATAGATCTGCCCAGCTGTCTGTCCAGTAGTACGCAACGGGATATAAATATATGCCAATCAGTTAAGCCTCCTGGCTAGCTAGCTAGCTAGCCATCTGGTTAGCTAGCTAGCTGCCTAGCTAGCTAGCTAGCTAGCGGGTCTTGGGTGCAGCTAGCTAGACAATTGGATTGAAACTCTCGTGACCAAATGCAGGAGAAGTGTGGGGTGGTGGTCGAGCTGCTGCAGCAGCTGCAGCAGCAGCAGCTGCTGCAGCACAGCAGCAACTACTGTAGCAGCACCACCAAGAGCAGCTACTCCTGATGCTGCAGCAGTACAGCCAAGCAGCTGCTGCTGCAGGCAGTTTATGCGATTTTCCAATTTTTTTTGGTGACGACTCGTACTTTAGGTTTAATCATTTTAGAAGAATCAGCTGCTGCTGCTGCTGCAGCCATCTGCTGCTGCTGCTGCTGCTGCTGCTGCTGCTGCTGCTGCTGCTGGTGCTGCTGCTGCTGCTGGTCATGGTGCATAAATTTAATAGAATATGCATCCTCTGATGGATCAAAGATGTGAGGAAAACGATGAAAATTAAATGTCCAATCTGCTCGTGTATTTGTTATAAAAAAACCAGGATAAGGAGGAAGAGGAAGAGGTAATTCTGTATAAATAAATAAATAAATAAATATATATATAAATATATATATAAATATATAAATATAATTAATTAATTAATTATATTTTATTTATTTATTCATTAATTAATTCATAAAAAAAAAAGAAAAGAAAAAGGAGACAAATTCAAATTACCACCACACAACAACAGCAGCAACAGCAGCAGCAGCAACAGCAGCAGCAGCAGCAGCAGCAGCAACAGCAGCAACAGCAGCAACAGCAATAATAATTACCTTGTACAGGTATAGATATATTAGTAAGATGTTGTTGTTGTAGTATTAATTCAGGTGTACATACACCCGAAGGAAGAGGAGGAATAACAACCAATAAACGACCACAATCATAACGTGCCTCTGCTCTTGACCAATCTGCAGGCCTGTATACATATAAATAAATAAATAAATAAATAAATAAATAAATAAATAAATAAATAAATAAATAAACATTATATATATATATACGTATATATATACATACATACGTATATATATACGTATATACGTATATATATGTAAATACGTATATACGCACATATACATATATATGTATACGTATAAGTATACGTATATATGTATAAATACGTATATAAATAGATAACTAAATAACTAAATATATTATTTATCTATTTATTTATTTATTTATTTATTTATTTATTTATTTATTTATATTTATTTACCAAGAAAGACGAATAGCTCGTTGATAGCGATGATACTCAAGAGATCTTCCTTGGCTATATCTTGTCTTCTATACACAAATAAATAAATAAATAAATAAATAAATATAAATAAATAAATATAAATAAATAT
>NW_013565370.1:0-32500 GCF_000499605.1 Eimeria maxima | reverse complement strand
TCCTGTGCCCACTACATAGAAAATGCTGAACACAGGAGATTAAGCCACTGTAACCACAGTGCTTGTACACAAGGATGAAGGTTTATTCACTTTATTCAACTTTTACCTCGAGGATTCGTTCATCTCTTTGCAACTAGCGATAGAACATTATAGTGATCGCGGGCTCGTTGCAGATATTTTTTTTTTTGTATTTTGCCAGCGCCTACAGGAGTTGCACTTTTTCAGTTGCTCTGCAAACTATTTGCTACTGTTCTCTAATAAATGCACACTTTTGTTTCTTTTTGTTGCAGCTTTCTGCATGCGCCAACTGGACGGCTGAACCTGCCCCGTTGATGTTCTGTGGTGGAGCGGTGAGGGTGCGAGCGATCGGCACTTGGGGATTTCTGTCTATTAAAACATTATTATTTTCTATTTTGAAGGAAAGTTTATTAATAAATGCTTTTATTAATTTAATTTAAAAATTTTTGACCCTTGTTCCCTCCAAATTTGCCATTCTCAAGGCCGACGGTGGCGGACACTCGTCTGTGCCTGGCACGCTCCGTGAGCGGGGCATTGAGCGGGGCTGGTTGGTCCGTGCCTGTCGCTCTCCGGTGATATTAAGTATATTTTAATGAATGAAAGGTATATTATGGTCTTGCGTAAGCGTGCAATTACCTTTGCAACCATTGGATCTGCAGCCTTGCCGCCGCGTGCTGCCGGCTCCCCTCAGCGCGTAGAACACGTGACAGTTGGGATCGGGATCAAGAGGCGTCAGCGGTTTGCATGACAAGACACTAATTTTTTTCGGTGTTAGCCTCTAAGGAGATGAGTTACGGGGGGGTTGCTGCTGCAGCAGTCCTTCTCCGGCAGAGACCCTCCGCGGGCACCATCGAAGGTGGCGCTGCCTATCTGCAACTGCCTCCCGTCGGTACCGACACCTGGCATGCAGCAAGAGAATCAGCAGCAGAAGAGTATCCATGGTTGCTTGGTGATGAGGCACTTCGGTCGCTGCGTAGCCGGAAAGGGTCCCGCGACTCGCAGCGGATGTTACGAGCTATAGCAGCAGCAGTTATATTGGTTGTCTTTGTTGCCTTTGGCTGCCGCCTGTCGCGTCTTGAGATACACAGAGGGTCTCCTGAAGGGAATACCTTACCAGTGGATCCAGAAGAGTTACAACAACTCCGAGAGGAGTTAGATGAAGCGGAAGCAGCATTATGGGAGGAATGGACTGGAGCGTCTGATGCGGTTCGCAGCGCATTTGAAAGAAATTTTATGCCCAAATTGGGGGAGAATGCTGTAGAGATGGGTCCTTTTGGGTTGTTTCAGCAACAAGTGATTGCAGCACAAAAGTTGCACGAGTTGCTGCAGCATAAGCAAGACGAGCAATCGATGCCTGAGGGGCATGGGGGGCAGGAACCCACATTTGTAGAGTTGCAGAGGTGTTCCTTCCAGCTTCTTCTGGCGACATCCTTGATTCGCGCTGCCTCCGAGCGTCTTTCATATTTGAATAAACTCGAGGCTTTGTGTGATGAACGAGGTATCGGTTCGGCTTTGCTGCAGCGGAAGCAGCAACCGCTGCTGCTGGATCAAGAGCAGCAGGAGGAGGGCGTTGCGAGCAGCGGCATGACATTTTCCGAGTTTCTAAAGACACTCAATGAAAGATCAGGACGCAAGATCGATCTAGCATTCGCCGGGGGAGCCCTGGGTGGGAGAGGTTCTGTAGGCCGGCTTGTGCCGCGGGAGTTAGGGGAGCAGCTGGTGGGGTTGGTGTTAGCAATGCGCATGCGGCGCGCGTCGGATGCTCGAGTATACAGTATTCTTAGGATGCCACTGGGCATGTATATGAACAGCTTAGATGAAGCGGAAGAGGAATTGGGGGAAAGGGCAAGCCTAGAGAGTGTTGAACTATATGGGGCGGATGAAGGAACAGAGGAATCATTCCCCGTGCTGCTCTTTGCTGAATTTCTGTCGGAGTTCGAGGGGCGGCTGGATGACGGAGGATTGAGACAACCCGTAGACAAGCACTTAGCTTTTGTTGCTGGAGGATGGGGGGTCGAACGCTGTTTAAAAGGGATTGAAAACATTCAACAGGAAGAAGACACCAGCGACGTGAAGCTGCGCATTGAAAAAACAAAAAAATGGGCTCAAGCGCGCATTATATCCACTGCTGTTGCAGCTCCGCAGACACACCATGCAGACGTAAGACCCTGTGGATCCCTTTCTCTGGGCCTGTCGCTGCTGTAGACAGCTGTTGCACTAAAGAGCATACCAAAGCCCAAAACATTGAAATTCCCAAGCGGGAACAGAGCGAAATATGTACACAGGTGGAAAGGTGCATGCAGACCAATCCCTAAACGCACAGAGGGGCACAGATATGAACAGCTGCGAAAACATCCAAGTGAAAGCGGACACGGATGTTGCAGACAATACACAAAAATGTGTAGCGAGACAGGCAGTCCGTCAGGTTTGCGGGGCCTCTGGGCTCCTTGGTATTGGTACTTGGTCTTGAATCTGCTCTGCCTTTTGGCATGCGTTCGTTGTTCATTTCTGGGTCGAAGCGCTGTCTTGTCTTACGTATTTTGGTTCTTTCCTGCATGCATTTTTGTTGTATTCTCTACTTGATCAACAGCGAAAGGAGCACGTTGGAGCTTTCTCGCTTTACTGACGGGAAAGTTCATATGGTTTGTCTGAATGCTTCTCTAGTTCAGCGAAAAGCACCGAATATTAACTGGCTGCCGCATGTGTGCATGCATGTTGAGGCAATGCCTTTCTTCATGAGCAGTGGCGGCCAGCATATGCGTTTCCTAGACAGCAGCAGGTACTGGTGTGCTGCAGCAGCAGCAAGCCCGGAGGTGAAATCCCTGGGCTTCTAGGACACACTGCGCCTCTTGTTCAATTTTTCAGAGGCTACGAAAAGTAGTCGTACAAGCAGGCGTGGTGATGCACTTTAGGTCAAATGGTCTACATGGTTGTGGCACAGGAGCTGGAAGGAAAGCTCAGGGGGTTGTTTTGAAGCTAAAGGAAACGGCCGCCCCGATATATCTGCTGCTTCTCTGCAGCCCCAAGCGGCGGCATAACCAAACTTTCCGTTTTGCGGGCATAGGTTCCTCCAGTTGTCTATGCGGCAACCTTGCGGCTTTCGTTTCTTTCGATTGCTTCCGCAACATTCCACAGTTTCCCCTGAACGAGCGTGAGTCCGTTTTCTTGACATGGTTTTGTAAGGCCAGTCCTCCAGATGCACTTGACTGCGAGTGCCCATCCGCTTTTAGACCGTAAGTACGCACTGGGGGACTGTTCTCCTCTTCCGCCTTCACCACTGCTCTAGTGCTAGTTTCTGTCCACCAACGTTGGAGGGACCCTTCGTAATCGGGTTCATCACGATGTATTGCATGTATACTAGCGACACCAGATACACAGCTACGCCACATTCAGTTAAATCTGCCACTGGCTGAGGTACGGAGTTTACTGACCTACTGCTCAGGACACGCAGGCATTCATAAGAATGTTCACTCGAAGCCTATCAATAATAGTATTGCCAATAAAGGCGCCTCCACCCCGTACTATGTGTCTTAGACCAACAACAATAATTAAAAGGTGAAGCCAAAGCGCTCATAAAATATTCTCCTGCCCATCACGAGCTTCAATATTACGAAACGTACAGTGCACACCCTCTTCATAATGCGGGGTAAGACGTGTTGAATCCATCGTGCAGCATGCGCAGACTGAGTCATAGCAGCCACACTGACAATCATAATATTTACAGAGGAAGAATATGCTACACAATTGCAAAATTCCTTCCACTGCACTACGGCAAAAAGTATGACTGCAACGGGTAACACTACATTCACGCAAATTAATGGCCTCGACACTGCATGAGGATCCTCATATGGTTTTTCAACGTGGGAAAACGCACAGAATTTTGCACGTTTAGTAGCGCATGCTATGAGCTATTGCGCAGCTTTACTCTGTTGAAGGGGTTATAAATTTTTGAGCACATTATGCGTGTGAAGTGCGGCCACAATCGGCCAACACAGCGTATCTCTTCTACGAAATGTCTTCAAATTCCTGCATGCACGCTCGTGTTTGTTGTCCTTATGTACTAAAATTCATTTTCTGCGTGCAAACTACCGATACACTGTATGAATTCCGTGTCTCCATCGCCGCAGGGAATGTTTCGAAGGCGAGAGTCCTGGACCTCGTCATAAGGGCGTTGCGGAGGTATGGTTACATATTTTATAGTTTACAATTTGCAGCTGGCATCTATTCACCATTCATGAGTTTTAGGCTCAGCGAGCCAAGGGCTTTGGGCCTATGAGGAGAGGAAACTTCAAATCGCGGGCTGCAGTACACCTAGGTGCAACTGGTGCTAAAAAAGAAACCCAGCATGCAAGCACGGCCAATAGCCTCTTTCTGCATGCACTCACACTGTTAATATTTGCTAGACACTCATTTGGCACTCAACAACCAGCCCCCACGCAAGTAGGAGTGTACTTACCAGCTGAGCACGAACCCCTGGCCTTATAGCCACTTGACAAGGGATGGCTGGGAACAGAATGATCATCTGATACGTGAACACTGCTATCTAGAGAAGTTTGACTCTATTGAGGCTGACAACACCCCTTGGATAAAGAGGAAGGCTCTCACACTCTCGGGGGCTAGGTAGGAGGGTATTAGCAAGCGGGTGCCTAATCACAAAACGGCTCGGTGATGAGTAGAATGATAACATTTGTCGTTTGTTCAGGTAATTTATTTAATATATGAACGAATGAATGTCAGTTGTGTCTTGAATTCTTCTTCCGTCCCAAACCACCCGCATGCAGCGTCGGCTGCCGCCTATTCTGTCAGGCCGATACGGAAGAAATCTCACGTGGGGAAAGTACATTTGTGATTTTTTTTGTAAACCGAAACGGGATAATTGAGTTTTAACTTGGCTTCGGTGAATCTAATTGCAGGCAACGACTGTGGTTACTGAACGGTTCACGATCGCCTTTGCCACATCAAACCCAAGAGCATTACTGGGACTGTGAAGTAGACCTCTTTATGCTGATTTTGAAAAGCGTATTAAATCGGAACTTGTAGTCTTCGCTGAAACCAGCGTCTAATCAACGATCGTCTTGTTTGGTTTTCTTGCTATTCGCCACCGCCCAGTCCACGTAGGTCAAGAACGCATCAAATTGCTGCTCTTTTGTTTCCAGCAAGACACTCTCGTTTTAGATTCCCTGCTCCAAATGCAGTAGCCTCGAGTTGGAAGAAGAGCACCATGGAGGAAGATACCCGCGGCCTCACGCAGTTTCTCGCACAGGTCTTGACTGGGAGTTTCTGGAGGGGAAAATTAACGCGTAAGCCTTTCTATGAAATATGCATGTGCAAAATACAGCGTAGAACAGATTAGAATTGGAATACTGAGACCACACGCGTGAGAAGCAGGCTGGTGAAGCATGCTACCGACGGTGCAGCTCCTCCGCAGCTCCATGTGCTACTATTAACTGAGGTGGCCTTTTCATGTATTTTTCATGCAGGAACATTTTTGTGCAAAATGCAGCGATTGTATTGACGATCAAGTGTAACCCAAAATGCCATGGGTTGGTGTTTGTGGTGTCTCGGCTACCAGCTAAGATGTTGAGGCACCAGCTTCCCACTTCTTACTCTCCACTTTTTTTTTGCGTATTTGTAGGCGCGAACCTTGCAAGGGCGGCTCTGGTTGTAGGAGTGCTTCTGTGTCTCCGCTATTTCGGGGCAGTGTGAGGACTTGTAGTATTCTTCGCAGATGTTTCGTTCCCCATTTGCTCATGTATCTGGTCATGCTGCTGCTGTTGTGGATTTTTAGTTTTTTCTGGTGCTGCGTGCTTTGTGTGTGCCCGTCATCTCCCCGTCCCTAGTGATCGCTGCTTTCTTAACATCAGTCTGCTCTAGTTGGGCAGCAGGTCGATGCTCTGCCTTGTTGCACTCGATATATCTCAATGAAATGTTGATGTCATACTATTTGTTCCTGCGTTTTCCACACATTTTCTCCATATAATCAGTATAGGGCGGGGACAGGCTTCGGGGCGTGAACCTGATCGTGACGTTAGGTTCGCCATTACAGTTACAAGTTCTAACCGCAATTAGTTTAGCTATTAGAACACGTTCGTATCGCTTATTGTACTTTGGCAGCTGCTCTGTTCTTTCACATTTCCGCGGATGCGCTTGCTGCTTGCCTGGTTCGTGTGCAGCTTTGCCTCCATCTTAGGCATTATTTTGATATTTCGCAATTTGGGGGAGCGCAGCGGTGGTGCCAGTGCCTATTCCGTTTTCAACAGAGGCGCCCACTACCTTTTAGGGGACCTCCGCCTCGGGCGCATTGACCAAGAACTCCGTAACGCAGGTTCGAAGCACAAACCCTAGATGTAGATGATGAGCAAACACTGGGAAACCTAATTTCTTCTTTCGCACAATAAGACAAAGCAAAGCCCTAACACCGATACACAGAGAACGCGTGCAATACCATAGCAGCTAGTCTTGGTGTTCTCAGCCCCACACGTAAAGAAATTTGCTCCAGGTCACCTTTAAATTGGAGGAGTGAGGTGCTGTCCTCTGGTTTCATGACAGTAATTTGCGTTAGAACACTCTTCAGTTTTCGTTGTTACTGCCGCCCACAAACTGAAAGGACGCTCTTGGCGGAGTGAAAATATAGGGATCTGCGCATTCAGCCTAACGCTTTTTTGCTAGGTCCTTGTCTCCGTTGCTGCTGGTGATGGTTGGCTCTACAGGTGTTGCAGCTGAAGATGACGGGAGAGTTGTCGCTTATCGGCCTCCTGTAGAGCTGAGGTCCCGAGACGCCAACAAGAAATGTCCTTGCGGCTCCGGGAAAAAGCTGAAAAAATGTTGCGGCGTTTAGTACAACTGCGAAATCCGCAGCAGCAGGAGCCACAGCAGGAGCAGTAGCTGTTGTTGCTGCGGGCCCCAGCATCCCTTGGCTTGTGCCTGCAGGGCTCGTTTGGCACAGTCCTCAGCGCTGTTTTTGGCACCCACGAGGTGTGTAAGGCAAGCGCTGTGTTGCTTCTTCTGTGTATGCCTTTGAGGTCAAAACGAACGCGTCTAACGCGCTTTTGGAGAGCAGCGGATAGGGGCATTGCTCGCTGACAGCCGAGGGAGAACGGGTTGTTTAAATATGAACACCTTCGTTTTTAGTAATTCTGATGTTTCGTCACATTTTGAGGCTCTTCTAATGTTTTGTTTGGTGGCGCATAGGCATAGGATGCATATATGCATAGACAAATGCGCATACATCTCATAAATCCTAGGTGCGGCACTCTGAGAACGTAGAGTTGGCAGTTGAAGTCGTATACAGTTATGCGGATACAAAACTTACATGCATTTATTCCTTGGTAGTTGATGGCACTCTATGGGCAATCCATTTGCTAGTTCTTATCGCGAAGACATGCGTTCACATCACGGGGCAATGGAGCACGCGTTTTCATCAAAGAAAAAATGTCTGCTCACAGATGTATGGCTTAGAATCTCATTGCTCCGTACTTTCAGATTCACTGATGTGTGGTGAATTTTCTTGCCTATTCATGTTCAAGACTAACGTAAATTCCACTCGGCTAGATGAGCGAGCGGTGCGGAGCCAGCGGATCTGAATGGACTTTTGCTCTCAACTATCTCAAGACAGTGAAAGAAATATCAACAAAGTTTAAGTCTTTATTTCAATTTAATTCAAAACAATTGGCCACGGTTCGAGCCAACAGCTTCCCGAGTGTCTCTGCCGCCGATGGGGCTGCGAGGCGCTGTTGTACGGGTGGACCTGCGGTCGTCGGCAGCAGGGGGATAAGCTGTTGTTGAAATGCGAGTTACTTTGAAATCAACAATACTTTAGCCTATCATATAGGAGTAAAACGGAGCTCTGCAACATTCAACCGACCAAACAGGAGCAACTAAAACTATCTTAGCGGTGACAGCGCGTGCAGCGGTCTGGGCTGCAACTGAGAGTCAAGTGGCGGTCTTCTCGCGCATTTGTCCATTCCCAAGACCGAGTTTTCCTACTTATATATTTATTTATAGTTTGGATTTGACCAAGGATAGAACGTGTTTCATGCTGTTGAGTGCAAGACAGACATACGCTCTTCGCCCGCTCTGTGACCAACCATGACTGCCGGTGGTTGGCGTAGCCTATCAGGAATGAAAAAACACTTATTGTGTTTTTTTCTTGTCTTATACCTGAGAGCTTGCAATTCAAATGCGAACAAACTTTATGCTCCAAGGGGAGACCGCGCCAGTAGGCTACGGCGTGCCTCCAGCTTGAATGTACTCGACGCTTCCGATGATGCGCCGTCTCCTCGGCTAAAAAGGTCATTCTCGCTTCCTCAGGAGTAAGCTATATCTGTGTAACAATGCCAGTAACAGCCGTTTGATTCATCCGCATTCATATCGAGCCCCGAAGACCCAGGCAGCATCCACCTACGTGTATCAAACGATTTTTGTTGTTCTTGGCGTTTGCGCTGCAGTGTGTATATTGACCCGAAGGCCGAAGGTAAGAATCCAGACTTCCTTAGCATTATTTTCACGTGGACAGCTATGTGCTTTATGGATCCCAGCTCCGTCTAATCATCAGCAGTGCAGTCGCCGGTTCACTCCTGTATGTCCGTTGTAGTCAACAACACAGAGCAGCAGAACTCCAGTCGGATAGAATTGCCTTGTAGTTGCGTCTCTTGCTGCGGTTCTGCAGAAGTGAGATATGGATGACAGTGTAGAGGCGGTGACATCAGCTCAGAGTCACCTCCAGCTGCGCCGACGGCGAGAGTGTCGAGAGCTCCTTCTTAGAACGACGCGCCGAAGGCTAACCCTTCGAAGGTTGTCTTTTAAGCTCCCACTCACGAATCCTTGCTGTTTCTTTGTCAATTGCTTTTCTTCTGTGGTGCGGCTATTTGTGCAGCGACCTGAGAAGAAAGTTTTGCTCGAGGACACAGGACCGGAGGGTAAATATCCGAAGCAGATATAGCTGCTCGATGTCCTCACTCTTAGCCACTGCTAAACATTTGAAACCATTCGAAGGCATTCAGGCATTTAAAACCATTTTCAGCGTTGCCGTAGAACTGAAGGTTGACAGTAGGTGGCTGTTTTTTGTTTGCTACAACATGGGAACACTGCACCAAATTTTCGCACTTAATTAGCTGCTCATGAGAGCTTTCTTGTCCTGTGTTTTTAGTCGAGAATTTTTTAAAGAACAAACCAACGAAGGCCTCCTTGCTGGACGCCGCTTCAAGTCAACGTAGGTTTGGCATGGGACCCGTAGATGCAGTCCCTGTGCAAGGCTGCGGAGCGAATCCAATGGCGCGCGTGTACAGCCCAGAAGAGGTCATTCGTCGGATGAAGCTCAATGAGCCTCCTTGCTTCGGTTCTGTAGAGGACACTATCAGAGAATACAACATGTTTGTTACTGAACACGCGGAACTCATGAGCAAAGTCCGGGAAGATATCAAAAGTAGACCGCACAAGACCCTACGCGTAGCCTTCATACAATGGTAGGTACGGCGAGGATGTTTTGGATCCTGTTACCTTGGGAGCTCCTCCTTTCTGCCATTAGAAGCCCATAGCGTTTGTCCATATGGCTCTCTCTTGATTGGTTTGCTTCAGGAATGCGCTCATGATCAAGCCAAATACTTTTCAGGTCCTTGCCCCTTTTCTCGATGAAGAAAAGGGCTTCAAGCCAGACGAAGTGGATGCTGTGACAATTGTGCTCCAAGAAAACATGAAATTAGACTCCCGCAGGGAAAAGCAGCTCCTAGAAAATATCCAGTTCGTGCTGAACCTCCTTAGCACCGTCCCAAATTGGGGTCCAGCGTCGATCACCTATCTTGGGAACATCAGAGGAACGCAAGCAAAGACTCTTCTGAGTCCAAATACGCAAACTCTCATCCATATTATGCGCGAAACGCACCAGCCTATTAAAGTGTGCAATGCGGAACAATCTATTCACGGGGGGGAAAAGGGTTTTGTTGGCGCCGTGTTTGAATTTCCCAATATGGGTAAGCTCGCCATTGTGGGTGCTCACCTGAAGGGGTGGGACGCAAAACAATTTAGGAACGTATTTCCAGAACTTCTTAAGTATTGTGGGAGCACGCAACTAGGTAAGATTACCAAGTTGTCTAAGCACGACCTCTCACGCTGGGGCCTTCACGTTCCCTTATAGCACCCCTAAGGGCACCACACAATATCGTCCTCTTTCGAAAAGGGCATGAATGCAGCTTTTGCAAGTAGACTGCAGAGAATGCCACTAGCGATTACTCATGTGGGATCACACAAAACAAATATTCAGTAGAGCTGCGTTTGTATTTAGAGAACAATCTCAGCTCTACAACTACTTAATTGTTCCGGCCATCACTGTGTCTTCATCCAGGGCTTGACTCCTTCTCTCTGGGGGTTGTTTTTGGAGCCGACTTCAACGAGCATTTACACGCCGAGGCCTTGTCGCACCTTTACAAGACCTACGACATAGCACAGTATCCTGCCTTTGCGAGAGTTCAGGCGGCTTCCTCTCAAGAACGTACGGTGGTAGCACTAGCACTGGTAGAACCAGGTCCCATTAGAGGTAAAGTAGCATGTTTCCACTATTCCTTCGTCTTTCTACATCTTTGTTACGTTCCTGCGCAGCGGATAATATCAAGATGACGAGGTTGCTGACGGAGGCTCTGGCTGAACCGCTGGAGATCATTGAGAGCAGATATGAGCCCCTCCTATGGTCTGTTGACAGGCTGGGTAGGACTGTCAATGTGGCCGGTAGTGGCAAAATGCTTCCAGCGTCTCTTAGGCAACTGGGGTTCAGACTTATCAGTGCATGCTACGGAGCTGGTTACACGTACAAGTGGAGCCGAGGGTGTCAATATCCAGCGGAGTCGCCTGTCTTGGTAAGCAGTCCCTGCCTTGTCGAAATTGTGTCTCATGCCGTATTTTGATTCCCCCCACCCCTCTGCCTTAGGGCGTTCTGTGAACATTTGACTAAGAGAACTTGAATTCGCGTGAGGGCGGTTGTTGTATGATGACACTTGTGCAGGGCCATTCGCCTTTCAGTGTGCTGAAAAGATGTCTTGCTCCAAAAGTTTTCTCTTCTCCGCGAGGCGTTGGGTATCTAGACAGAGTAGTTGTACGCCTAGCTTCATCTAGCACAGAAACCCTGGATAGGATGTTCGAAACGGGGAGCTCAACAGGTGTACTGCCTCCAACTTTCGCCTCCATCCTCAAAGGTGTGCATGTCTACGACATGAGGAGTGACCATATGCTCTTGGCGAACATTATTGAATTCCTGAAAACTGAGTAAACCTGAAGAAAGCGCCAGTACGGGCTCTATGCAACGAGGCCTGCACCGAGCTTGATAAGCCGCATGGCTGGAGACAAGCTGCCGTTTCAACCCAATGCCCCTTCTATAACATCCGTTGTCAAGGAGCAAAGCTCCCGGAAGATTGGATATCCACTCATATCGCTGCATTTGTTATACTTCGGTAGGATTAGACTGGTGCTTTTCTTTGATAATCATCTCAAGAGAGGGACTGGCGGTTTTGTTGAACTTTGGCTATTGCGACCAGAGTGGAAGCCAATGTTGGAAAATATAAGCCTCAAGGCATGTAACCAAGGGGGCGAGATCTTATCTACCTGTGCGTTTAAGGCTCGTAAATGTGTTTATTTGCCAGTGTTTTGCTGTCTGCCATTTCATTCGCCAAACAGCTCAATGGTAGCAGATAGCAATGGCCGCCGTATTTCCAGAATTGCTTTTAGCTGGCCATTTTGTCACGCCTTTCCAGCTTTTGCTGGGAGTTTATGAAGGCTGGGTGACGTAGGCGTACCTAATCAACGCAGTTATATTTCCAGTGTTTTGTGTACGGATTCCAGAGGTTTACGTGAGGAACCCGCATATCCTAACAGCAGTAATTAGCCCAGCAGGGAAGGGGAAGCACGGGGCAGAGCACCGTCCAAATAGGAGTTCTTGCATCAGGATAGATTAAACGCCTGCAGCTTGCAACGGTAGTACCTGGTGCCGTTGCCCCATAGGGTCGTCGCTGAACTGGTAACGGGCCACAGTTTAGAGGAACCGTCTCGTTGCTGCTCTAGGGCACAGGAAAAGTTTATCCTCCTCTAGGCCTGCAGGAAGATCATTTCTAATGAATGTATATACCAGAAACTGGATAACTGTGTAAATCAGTAACAGCTGCCATACAAGGCACTCGCTTGCGATGAATCCCCTACAGTTTCTAAATTGTTTCCTCTTTACTCCAGTGATAATCAGGTGAGTAGTGGGCCCCTTGTGAAGAACGACATCAATGATAATCACCTGCAGTACCAGGCGAGCACGGGGCCGCTCAACAGACTAAACTCTCCAGGTCGCTTTGCAGAGTCACATGCAAAACGCACCGTCGGGTTTTGTTGTCCATGGTGGAGCCCACCCAGCAGCGCACCTAGTGTCCAGGTCCCTTTGCTGGCTGTGGGCACTCCTGTCAGTGCACGTATATCTCGTTACGTGTCCAGAATATAAGAAACAAAAACTACAAAACAGTCCCAACGCAAGACTTCTTTAGCACATTCCGGTTCCCGAACGGGTCTAGACGGATATCATAATCAGTATCATTGCGGGTTCACCAGGTTCCAGGAGATGCAATATAAGCTGCCGCTGATAAACTTGACCGAATATGCCTACTTAATGGGTTGTTCATCTACGGCGAAGGTCGTGGCCGAACTGTTCACGAGGCACATCTGCAGGCTCGGTGATTTTCGGTATGGCATCATTGCTAACACAATCATGAAGTGTGATATGTATTGGAGACTTTTGGCGCAAAGCCACGAATAAGCTAGGCATAGAATGTAACGTAACAGGGAATAAAGACAGTTAACAAAACGGGCAGTAGAAGGCCACACAGTACAAACCAATCTTGTGCTTCACTCCACACTTCGTAAACACTCCGTAAACTGTAGGTTTCTCAGATATTCACGGAACCACCATGTTTTCCCCAACCCAGTTCACGCAGAGACAGAAACATCACTAGAGAATACCGAGATGACAGACCCGGGGTCAGCAACTCTCGTCTGCCACACAAAACGAAAACATCAAGCTAAATGGCCGGAATAGCGGCAAGCAGAAAGGATATCTGATAATCCCTTCTCCGAAGCCATTGCTCAGGAGCATCTACATGTCCTCCTCGGCGTCACTGGCAAGTGAAAGCGCATTCAAAATCAACGCGTTTAACTATTCATTGACTGTTGCCCTGTCAGATGCAATGACACGCTCATATCTTTCCATATGCATGCCCTTGTGCGTTACCCGATTTCAGTGCGTAACCGCCCCTGCCTTCACCTGCACTATATCAGTGTCACAGCGGTAACACCTCCCCTATTCTGTCGTGTACCGAGACTGCGTTGGTTTATGGGACTTGCCCACGCGTTCACGGTTGTTGAAAGATGGCAGAAGGCCAGTACATATTTAAACAATTTGGTATGTGCACATCAAAAAGCGGACACCAACAAAAACCAAGAGGCCACGCATCTGGATTGCCGCGGATTGCGCGGATTGCCGCTCTGAGTGATAGCAGCAGCAGCACCTGTTTGCGGTATCCCGAAGTTATGGGAGACTACACACACGAGGAAATGTGTTGCTCAGGGGTCAGTGGGGAGGACAGATTTGCAAAAATATGCACGAAGTTCTGCTTGTACGGTGCCCTGGCCTGGCCTTGCGGTGGCTTGCTATGAGGGGCAAAGTAATTGTGGTACAAGTAATTGTGGTGAAGTTTTCACCAAGGTTGTTTCATCTACCCAATAAAGGTTGGAGGTTGAATGTTACTTCATGCTTGGTTGCCTTGCAGGATTAGTCACTGCAACGCAGCTCACGTGTTGCAGCACCGTCAGCACCGGCTCGTCGTCGCGCCTGCTCCTGGCCATGTGACATTAGGGCATTGGAGCTGAAGGAGGCCAGCCAGCCATCCGCTTTTTAAGAACTGTCTTCCTAAAGAATTTACCGAGTGTGCTGAAGCTTGCGACTTCTCTCTGCTAAGAACGACACCTACCGCCATGGCCCCCTCTCCACTCAAATTAAAGGGCCTACGGCCCCTCTGCCTAAGGGATCAAGGGGACGCATGTTACATTTGGAGAGCACGCAAGTATTTGCAGTCTCTTGAAGCTCATTGTGAGCCAAAGGTACTTAAGATAAGTGTTCTTGTTTGATGTCGAGGAATCTCCACAGACCGTGCTGCAGCTCATGCTGCATGGCACCCCTTCTTAGAAACACAGCCAACTTCCCCTTTTCTACATGCACAAACATTGTAGGTATTTGTTAAAGTCTTACGCGGCCTTCCATGACCAGAGGGAGAGCAAGCAGAGGCCCCAGTACCAATTTCACACACGCCGTGCCACAGCAACCATCGGCAAGCAGCATCCGAATGCCCTGCTTTGGGTACTCTGTCATACATACCAATAAACTCAGGATTTAACTACCCAACAGAAGAACACGCAACACCACAATACTTGAGATAAATGTTATTCCTCAAGAACGAGAAACCCAGCCTTTCATTCAAGTGTTTCCTTCTACCGTTCTCACACGCCCATTCAGCCCCAGTAGCACGGAGACCAGCGGTGTCTTGCTAGCCCTTAACACAACTAATCGCCAAAACCTAGATAAAATAGGGGCAACTGGCTTCGTATTTGATTTCTTGTTTTTATTAGTAAAATTTACCGTGAATCTTTCCGTTTATGGCGTAGCATAGTCCTGTGAATCTGGCGGATCGTCTCCGCGGCCCGCCGCAGCCGCCCGTTGATTTAAAAGCTCTGCGTAGAAAGAAAGCTTCGTTGTCTATTTGCGATACTGGCTGCGTGTATTCTAGGGTCTTTCTTGCTGGCGTTTCAGTGTTTATAGTGTTCTGGGGTTGGTCCCAGCGCTTGTGCAGTACCCTCGAGGCTGGTACCCGAGACCACCAAGACTTGAGCCTTGCACTGCCTGCCTATTGCTGTTATTTTTGTAAACGCACTCTGTTATTTTTGTAAACACACCGAATCTTTTCCGGAAGTGATTGAAGATCAGGTGTTTCGGAGAAAATGGCCGGCGATCCTCTACAGCAAGCGGCCACCTTTCGGCGCGCCTGCTGGTGTTTGTTGCTCCTCGTCCATATCGGACCCTTAGCGTGTTTTTCTACTTCACCCGCCAGGGTTGTTTATGCTCACGAAGAGGTGTTGGGACAGTGGGTGCCCCTTCAGGATCATGCGGACCCCCTGGAGCTAAAGCAACCAATCAACCGGCCGGGCAAACAACACCGCGCCGCCCGTCTTCTTTGTTGTGCGGTCATCGCCTCATTAGTTCTAGCCACTGCTCTAAGGAGGTTTGCGAAAAAACCTCCCATCAACGTAAGCGTCCCAGTGCTTTTATCACAACCGGTGCCGCCATTACACGACGCTTGCAGCATGTGAATTCCATGGGGGATTATAGATGGCTCCGTCTGGCGTGGAAAGTATAGTGCACTCTAGTACCTTCTCGATGGAGATATATAGATGGCCAACTCGTTGTGTTGTGCATTACGCACTCTCGTACTTTCTCGATGAAGTTAGTCAGCATCCACGTAGAGCTCCATTTCATGCCAGGGTTATGTGGCAGCAGTTGAGCGTAGCTGCACGATTTGTATACGGTTCCACCGAAGCATACTACAAAAGGGCTAGGATTGCTCCATATCTCGGTGATGCATTGGCCCTATGGATTCTGGCATGCCCTATTGGATGCGAAGTGGAGCCTACAGCTTGACAGGAATGCGTGATACATATGACCGATATTTTGGCAGGTTACTAAGCATGTTTGCCAGTGCTGCAGAGTGGGATCTATCGTGTAGATGAATCCTAGCTTTCGTACCTCCTGTTGTTCAAGGGGCGAAAACGAGTTAAGAGCTTCGTGAAAATAAATGTAGCGGCATCTACAGCGTTGAGTCAGTCGTGGAGCTTAGGAGGTAGTGGCTGCCACGAGGTTCCTTGTGCAAAGATTGCGCTTGATGAGCAGCTGCTAATAACAGAATTAACAGTAGAGCATTTCTTTGGGTTTGTTTGGACATGAGTACGGTTGATGCCGTATGCAGTATAATCCAAGAATTTCTAGCCGAATACGAGAATGGTTTGTTGTGAGATACACTCCTTGGGATGGTATGACGGCAAGAGCATATGTGTCTGAAATGTGTTGAATGCGACAGGCCATGGACGAAAGTGCTGAAGCAAACGATCCTAATTCGCCACCTCCTGAGGATCCTGGAATTTCTTCTGTTGAGGAAGAGGCCTCCAATGATGCGATTGACGAAGATGAGGTGGATAGACCAGGGAGCCCTGAACCTATTCCTCCTCCGTCGTCCCCTATCAACACAGTTACGGAGCCGGAAAATGACGGAAAAGAGCAAATATCAGAAGTGGCGGTAAGTGAGGGTGCCCAAGCCAGAGCATGGCGATTGTTGTGAGATGATACAGGCCATCATCTCCCAACACACCATAACACCATATTCTGTTTGGTGGTCGTTGGCTTTGCACTGCATTTCCAGCTGATGGTCAATACTGCTGTTTTGAGGCGGAACCAGGAAAATTCGGTGGGGATGGGTTTCTTACTGCTCGCCAGCTGGCAATGCACTTTTTGCTAGGCACAGAGACGGATTGTGTATAAGGACGGCAATGAACGGCAGTGAATGGGAAGAATATTTTCGACAAACAGGCCTGCATTACACTTGCTGCGGAGCAACAGGTTGTTGATCCTTTCCAAGAGGAAGTGTCCCACCATCTTGGGGGTCCTGCCACTTATTGCGCAGCGGGTACGTCGCTCAAATGTCGTATGTTTCTGTAGAAGATCACACTTGACACTACAGTGTAACCAAGCTTTCTTAATCAGTGCAACGTGGGGGAAAAAAGACACTTCAACCTGAGCCAGATTGGTGCACCTTCTAGTTATCTAGCTCACGCTTCACGCTGTATCGTTGAATGTGTTCCGAGCTGTCACATCTGGTTGGCTGCAGTTCTTTTCAGTTGGGGATGTTGCGGGGTCCTTTTCCAGAGAGCAAAGGATTGCAGGAAGGCCGACAGGCCATGCCTCCCGGGCGACCAGCAAGTACGTCTGGAATCACGCCTGGACTGCCTAGCATTTACATGGACCGACTGCCTGGGATATTTTCCACGAACGAGATCGTTTCGCATGCGGAGAGCCGCAGTACAAACGTAGTTTTTGATATCTAGCAGGTCTAACTAACCTGTTCCCCAACTTCCGGCATGCCTGTCTTGGCATGCGCAATTCTGGTTTGCGGGAACCTTCTCCCAACTATTGCATCAGAGAGTTCATTTGTGTGTTGGCGTGGAGTAACAAGTCAGCGTGGCCAATAGCTTTGTTCGCAGCTTGTGCGTTGCTGAGATTGTAGCATTTGACAGGTTCAGAGTTGCAATACCCCACGTTTACGACTGGGTGCATCACTGGTATCCTGAGTATGAGAGCGATAATTAGGTCGGCTAGTCGAACACGGCAAACACTGCATGGGTGCGTGAGCACAGAGCTGTGCTCTGTGCTCATGCGCAGCTCCTCCGCCGCAGGGATCGGTGAATACAACACACCTGTTTGCACGTATCACCTGCCTGCCTGATGGTAAGCAGAGATTTGCGCAAACACGCAGTGAACGTTACTGCGTTGAAAGAGCAGGGCGTGGACACTAGCAGGAGTGTAGGAAGACCTGATCCCATTTTGACATGTTGCAGAGCTGCGCAGTATGGCAGACAGCCTGATAAGGCCGTTGGAAGCAGGGAGTGAAACAAAAGAATTGAGCAACGGCTCTTTGGTGGTGTGGCAACAGTTACATTGGCACCACCATTGAGGTCAACTGGACTAGGCGGAGTAGGTGGAAAGGTAGGTTTGGGAGTTACTGCTGCATCTTGAGTGGGTTGCGCAGTGGCAGATCGCTTGAGAATCGCTTTTATGCTTGACATTCCAATGCAATACTGCGACTGTAGGCGTGAGCTGGCTCCCGTGTGGACAGCTCGTGAGTTCAAGTTATCATTTTGCAACATCCCCGATCAAATTTGTGCGGAACAAGTGGGAGACACAGTAGGTGCTTGCTACACAAAAGGCCTCTGAATTGGTTTAGCAAGCCAATGCGCTTACTTTTGGGTTCTGCCCAACAACGCATTTGTCTAATTTGTGCCAACCCCGGCATACGCATTGCGTACATACTCTACCCAACGGAAAAAGCATGGGTTACTAAGCCTTTAATTCCCAGGGAGAAATGCTATCCCACAGCAGCTTTCGTCGTGAGTTGCCCAAAGCAATGCATGCCATATGTGGTTATCTCTTTAGGAAAGTGCTGAGAGGCCTAATTCAGCACCCTAGTTTAGTTATTTAAGCTGCTTGCGTTCACTGACTGGTTGTGGGTAGCTATCGACGCGATGTGGCTGTACCAGACATAGTCACATAGTGATTCCTATGCGTTTGTGACAGGGCGTACGCTGGTTCGAAAGGCTGGCACCAGGGTGGTGGTGCTTGTTTTGCCCTCCAGTGCAAGTGGGAACGTTAGCATGCCGGATAACTGACCACTTTCTAGTCGATGAAATCCGCTTAACTCAGGAACAAAAGTGCCGCTTAGGCACTGAGGTGCATCGGAGGTATGTAAAACGTGGATGCAGCAATACCTAGCTCACCTGCGAATGCGCATTGGCCAACGGGAGAGGGTTTCTGAAGGCCATGACACCGGCCCACTAATTATGCCTACAGCACGTGCGTCGTCCTCGTCTACGCAAAAACTGGCAATTCTGCAGCGGTGTTACATGCAGCGATCGCAAGATTGTTTGCTCACCGTTTTGCTTTTTGGCATTTTTGTTTCCCACATGTCGCGATATGGTACATAATGATTCCCATAGTTGGGCACCTCTGCGGGAAACATTGAGGCGTTTGGCTATTTGTGACTAGTGGGTTAATGGCTCTATAACCAGCTGGAATAGGAAGTGGCACCTGCTCGCCTGCAGAGTGGAGAACCACGCGGGGGGTGCTCAAGTTTTGTGCAGTTGCTTTTTCCTAATCGGTACAGTCAGTACGTTGCTGTTGCAGTGTACACTTAGAAATTGCAAGCGGGTTGCTGAGATTGCATCATGGTTGACGAAATGGTTGTGGAGCGGGATGGACGCATTTTGGTTAGGTTGCTCCGAATTATTACCTGCAGCCATGCGTCATCTCGTAATTCAAACGATTCAAAGGAGCGCGAAGTGCATAGTAAGTGCTGATGTATTGTGGAAGGTTGAGTTCGGGGTCTGTTACGATACAGAAAGTACGGCTGTGCTTTTTACATGCTCTTTTTCCTTCGCCCGCATACAAATATGCTTCTGCGCAGTCTATGCGTTGGCATCAACGCACTTGATACTCTCCGATGGTCCTAGTGGACTGCTGTTCTTACTGTAGCCCATCCGCGAGTTCGTCGGGGCAACCGCTGTTTACTTCATCTGATCAGCATGTATGTACCGTGTGCTTACGTTGGGTCACGCAGAAGTTGGTGTTGTGCACTCAAAGCGATAGAGTGTTCTGTTGCAACAGCGCTGATTGCGTCAGCGCTGGAGTCTGCGGAAACGTGACGAAGCTGGAACCGCAGATAGGCAAACGTCCATGACTGCTACCTAGGCCTATCTCATAACCTGTAGTTTTGGTGTTGAATTAATATTTTCCTCCCTACGTAGCTTGTATGTTTACATTCCCCCCTAAAAAAAAATGGAAACTCCACTCATTAGATGTTGACTGGACAAACCTAATTTTCACATACTAGGCCGTTATGCTTAGCAGTAGCGGGGCTCTAGGAATCTTACAAAGCTGGACGGTATCCCTCTCTGGCTGCGAACAAAAGATCGTACGTTTGGATTATGGCTGAGCGCTGTTTGTAGTGCCATGCAGCTCTTGCATGTGAAGCGGTGAATCGATTTTGAGACCAAGGGCGGGATTTGGGGAGCTCGTTGTACGGGAGAAAGCCAGAAAGGACCTTACCACCCTTAAAACTACTTCGCAAGGTGCATGTCCTTCAATCTGATATTATGAGTGGACTGTCAACCACCCAGGGTCTAACCAGTTGTTAATTTCTGCGTTAGTCGTCTTTAGTATGACTACTCCCTGTGAATGCCCTCCAATTACTAAGTTTCGAGCTGTTTCGAAGAGTCCTGTGTCGGTAGGTGATGGCATAACTGAATTTAGTTGCTGCCTGTTAACTACAACAGTGATGGGGACGGCTGTGTGACCGCTGAACAGTCTGTGGGTATCACATATCTTCAGTTCAAGGCCCATCTCGGGGTGCAGCTTTGACAGAGGCGGGATGTTAAGCGGCAAGCAGTCAGGTGCAAGAAGGAAATGTCTTCAGTGCTTATGCTTTAGTGATTGAAAGCCCTCCATGCCTTGCACCGTCACAGGAAGTGCGGCACTGTTTCTTTCTGGAATAATCTAAATCTCGAATGCAAAACCGGAGTTTCTAACCATGCTTACTATGCTCGAGCGCACCGCTGTCCTTGCCTCAATCAAGGTTTAGCACCTCGTCCACAATACGGTCGCCGAGATTTAAGAAGAATCAGGTCTAATGAGCTAATATTTTACCTCCCCGCAGAACAATTAACACCTAAACCAGGTTGTGGACAACGGTAGCTCAGCCGTTTTCCAAACATAAGCTATTATCACCAAAATCACCTGTAGAATCTAGTTGTTAGTACTAGGAATTTGCTTATTAATGTCATGTTACGTGCTGTTGTCCCATTTTGTTTGGTTGGTGTAAAGGACAAGAGTCAGGGAATTTTTGTCTTATTATTTGGGCCTAAAATGGGATAGAGCGTAAGAATGCACCACCCTGCAGGCCGAACACGTGATCAGTGAAGTTGCCCTTGGCGTATGCCTATATCCCAACCATAGGCTTGCGATAGCGTTATTCAGGCAGTATTCTGGAGCTGCATATGGTGGACACAAGAAGGTGAGTTGCCGACACGTGGTTTTGCTCCAAGAGTCGACCCCATTGACTCCAGCAGTGTGAATATCCATTGACGTATGTTGGCGGAACGTGCTCGTTTGCAATTGAATGATTGTAGCTCTTGCATGTTCGAGGATGCAGACAGTCAGTATACATTGTCGACTTCATTTACTGCAACGTCGGCGACACGCTTATCAGCAGAACACCTTTTATCTACAAACCAAATGGAGCAACTAAACTCCGGTTACATCAAGCCTGTGCAGACTCAATAACTGCATGCGACATGGTACAGTGGCAGACTTGATTTTGGCCTCTATTACACCTCAACTGGTTACTGCTTAGCTTGTGCGTTGCATTATCTTGGATACGTTTTGCCACCTGATGGGTACTTGAGTGGACTGGGGGCTCTGGCAATGCACAATTCGACGAGCAAGGACTCTTGCCGTCGAGGTCTTTATCTGGAGCATGTTGGCAACCTCGTTTTCAACGATAGGCTATGTGCGGAGAATGAGCGTACAACTTAGTGGATGCTGCTGGAGATATGCGGGCTTGCTCCATGTCACTAGCGAGTCAGTTTATTCTGCTCCTCTTGCGCATTGGAGCTCGTGGAGCAGCATGAAGCAATGGAATTCAGACAATATGCCAAGGAGCCGGCCTATCATTCGTTGTAAGACAATTAGTGGTCATAATTGGCCTGTGCGTACCAGGCTGTAAGGCTGCTTTGAACTTTTGTCTCCGTTTGGCTCTCTAAACTATACATGGCAACCCATTGGGGGGCACTCGTTTGCCCGGTTGCGGTTGGAAGCTTGGTTGGCTAAACTGTTATAAAATTTAACTGCTTCTTTTGGGCCTTCTTGCTATTTCAACCACAACGAAATATTGGCGTCTGGATGTATTTTGCTTCATAACACATATCGTACTGTATACAGAAGGTGAGCCTTCGTGCATCATTCTTACACCTCCCATACCCGCCTTCTCGCATCGACCCTGTGATATGTGCTCAAGGAAAGCAACACTTCTTCAAGCCCACTGGTGCCTTGGAAAGCATCCTGGTCTCCTGGCGCATATTCAGTATCGTTTTGTCTGAAGTACGTACAGGCTGTACGTTTCCACTTCTCCACATATAATGCCGTTCAAAGCTCAGCTTGGCAGATTCCAGCATCAACACACCTTTGGCAGGTTGAGATGTCGAACTATGTTATGCACCTAAGTTTCACACTTTAGGCCGCAGTTCGCCGAGGATATTTCCAGAAGAACCGACGTACTGCGCGTATCGCAGGACGTGAGGATTTGTTCAGTTTATTCAGCTTGACTGGTTTTGGCGATGCGTTGGCCCGGTGAAAAATCTGTCTTGTCCCAGCCTTCTGCGAACAAGGGTGAAATGCTGGTAGGCTGGCTGGAGCAAAGTGAGCTAGTTGTTGTTTGCAACCATTAGAGGATTCATTGATCCGCCGTAGTCCCGTGTATTTTGTTAGATGCGTCTGCACCTCGCATACAGAAGGTAACGTTCCACCTTGTATACTCTGTGCAGTAGTCTCCCACATTAAAGAGGTTGAGTGTACCTTTACAGAAGGCTTATTCAATGCCTGTCGAGTAGAGTGTACTAAATGAAGCCACGCAACTCGACAGCCCACTTGCGATGCATTCTTAGCTGTCCCTTGAGACGTTGCTGAAATACTTTCGGCTTAGACGTGGACATGCTTGTGGATACTTGGTGCTTCCTTTTCGTTTTGCATCGGTTTTCGTGGCATATGGCTGCACCTATATCCACAATAGATTTCTTCAGCTAGTGCGTCGTGAAGCAATATGTTGGTATAATAGAAAGCCATCCCGTACAACTCCTGTTTTGTGCAGTCAGCCTTGAAAATGCCTCCATATTTCCTGGTGACTAATATGCCTACATATTGTGTATAAGTTGTGCATGTAGCTGTGAATGGTGAATAAACCGCAACTAGGAAAGGGCCTGCTTTGTTTGTGGTGCCTTCGCATGGCGTGGGAGCATCACTTGCCCCGTCAAGGCAACAGCATGTGCGTTTTCTGCCATTTGGTGTTGGAACATTTACGTGGTTCCTATCTATCCAGGTGTTTGTGCTCGTGTTGGGCTTTAAACGGGTTTGGGACAAATCAGCACGAGCAGCTCTGCGCTTTCGCTGATCCTTCGGAGATAAAAATGAGCTGGCACTAAGCAGCTGCTATCAAGCTGAAGCCGAGCCATTGGAGAGTGCCTTTTGAGAGAAACCGGAAGTACAGTGCATTTTCCTGGAGCGTGCAACGTGAGTTTGCCACTAGCCCTCTAGGGCTCCTGCTTTCAGCATTTCATCCGTGGATTATGCAAGGTTTCAAGATGGTTCCTTGGCATGATGACAGAGGACCTGGAGCGGCATTCGGCATGGCGATATTTTTGCGCCCCTGATGCAAATTCGTTCTCCCATTGCAGAGGTCACTTCCACCATTGTGACAAGTGTATCAGGCAGCGTTGTGAATCACTTGAGTGGCATAACATTCCCTGAGGTGATATACAACACTCCTAATTAACCCCTTTAGGCATTGCTTCGACTAACGCTAGTCTTTGGCTGGATGTGCCCTGGCATAACTCCATTCGTCGGGTGCTATTAGCCTTAATGCGGTCTGTAAGAGTACATTCAAGCTCACTTTGGCTAATGTTCAAAACAACAACACAATTCATGTATGCACAGGAAGTGTGTTGAATCTGTACTTCAGTTGATATCTGTTTGTGCTTTTAGGGCGGCGTGTTACGTGCAAAATGCGCACAGCTACAAGCCTTGCAGTGGACTGAAGCTGCGGGCAGGAACATATGCGGTGCAGCAGTGTCAGTGAACAATACTCTGTGAACAGAAGCCTTGCATTTAGTGAATACGCCCTTAGACATATTTTGCAGAATACATGGGTTCCACTTCCTTTTGGAGCAGAAAGTGCGTTGGTCACCGGTAGAAAGGATTAATACGTATTTTACATTTCAGCGCCCTTCCAGTGGCACGTTGGCTATTACGAATTACCTTAGGGAGCGATGCAGATGGTAGTATCTGGGCTGTATCGTGCACTTTCAGTGTTCAGCATGGCCTTGTTAACTCGCGTCTGCAAATATTTGGCTCGCAAGCAGATGGTGTGTCAAGAGTACTGAGGGTTCCGCCACCACCAAGATATAGGCCAAGCGCTTGTGACATCACTGCATGCAACGTGGCACTATTCAGATTCAGAAGTTTGTGGGTTGAATGGCGGTGCACTGCTTATATGCAGACAGTATGTCTTACTTCATCCTCTTTGCAAGCTTATGTGTAAGTATCCTGGAGTAAACCGGTCTGCCGCGATTACGATTGAATACATTTTTGAGTCGCTTTGGTTTTCAGGATTTACGGCCGCTATTGTAATATGCAGGCAGTACGGTGTGCCAGTTTACCCTGTGGCGTGATGCTCTACGGAGCTGACAATTCGTTTTGGAACACCTTCTGTAGTGGACCGGACTGGACGCTTTTGTGAATGCTTGTAGTTGCCGGGTCCCCAACCGAAATAAGTGTTTCCGGCTGTTTATGCAGCTACTCTACAAGCTAAATCAAAAACAAGCCGTAATATGTGCTGTAGTGCAGTGTTGAACGCTTGGTTTTATTTTCTCGCCGAAGCGCCTGTCTGGCGCTTGCGGGACATTATTTACCCCCAATGTAATGTTTGTCGATTGCGCGCGCAGGTGGTGAGCTGCTCAGCTTCTAAGCCGGCTAAACCATTTTCAGGACACATGGCGGAGATATATAGACGCTAGATTGTGGCCTATTGTCCATATGCGTTGTGTGCTGTCTTTATTTGGTTTCTAGAAATACAGTATTAGGAATATTTACGCCTGCCACTATACAGACTGTGAGTGTTGGGGCCCTAAAGGATGGAAGAGCTGCGTAAACCTCAAGACACGTGGAACATGACACAAATATGACCTTCTTGTCCCTCACTCGTCAGGGAGTATGCTATGGCTTTGTGCTACAGCTGCGAATTCATTTCACCAAAAGGGTTTCTCACGCTAGCTCTTGTGGCATCAGTTGCACCTAGACAAACCTGCTTTTCCACAGATGGTGAGTACCCGACATGAACGTGGGTATGATCCATCACTCTTGGCTTATCTGTGTTCATTGGTGGGTTTTACGATTGCTTTGCATCTTGCAGAAGGAGCTTAAATTTCCGTATACAAATCTGCAAAAGCCAATGGCATAGCCCTTGTTTAGTAGTATCGGGTGTTTCTTCTTTCTGTGCAAGTGCTGTCGTGGATGCTTTGCTCTCACTACACTGCGTCGGCCGCACCGTAGCCGAGAATTGCTCGGACTGCTGCGTCGGCGAGGGAATTTTGCTGCGGCTAGTGTCCATGTGCATGTACTAGCATCACCGCGTCGTGCGATCTGGGTGGCGATGCAGTAGAGGACGCTTTTGTGCGTTTTGTGGGCTCTTTAAGTGAAAGCACATGGTGACAACACGGTTATGTGATTTAGTATACTGCGCTCTGTGCAGGTTGTGAGTGTCTGTTGTACCCCAGTAGCATCACTAGCTGTATATAGCAGAGTGGCCTGAGTGTGGGGATGCTAGTGGCCAACACTTGAGATCTACGAATCTGTACCTTAGAATGTTTCATTGCGTTGCCCTTTCCTTCATTGAAATGCACTCCGCCACACCTGTTCGAGACGCAAAGCTCGTTTCTCTTCTTAAATGCCATTACCAAGCTCGCATGGCACGTGTTCTGCACGTTTACATTTGCGTCGTGCACTCAGACAGTGAGTGTCTTCACATATTGAGCGTGCAGGCCTCCAGACACTCTCGTATCCGTCGGCATCATGGGCAAGGCTGGGGTTCTTTGTGGCCTTAAGCTGAAAGTGGCCTCTGTCTAGAAGTCGTTATATTTGAAGTGCATTTGGCCAAATATACCACTGTTGATATTCGCTCGGAAAGACGATACGAGTTTATCATCTGTCGAGTATTTCTCCAATAAACATCGAAATATGGAAATTCACCTTTCCAAAGGTCGATATCTGGAGTTTGCGGTTACATGTTCTGTTGCAAAGGGTATCCCAGAGGTTTGTTGGACTCTTGCAAGGTACCCAGGGTCTTCTGTACAGTGTGCAAGGCTGAGAAGGACGTTTTAGTCTACCTGATCGCGGATTGGCGTGTTTTGCCCAGGCCCACAGTGCGCAGTTGTTTGCTGCGTGACTCGCGGGGCTCAGTAATTCAAGACGTCGAGCGCCCTTTCCCGCGTTTCCAGAGAGTAGGCAGCCCTTAGAGCTAGCAAAATGGTCCAGCTGTCTCCTTTTAACCACTGGGAATTCGGGGTCTAGGGGTCTAGTGGTGTAACATAATCGCCTCTGTATTTTAAACAGCTGACAACGTAATCCAGAGACCAACAGACATCGGCGTGTATTTTGGGGTCGCGGCTAATGGTTTTCAGTTGGTACGTCAGCGCGCGTTGCTCATGAGCGATCCAGCATTGCGGTGCATCGACCCGTCAGGTTTTTGCCGTGTTCATGCACTAGAGGTTCCCTGAAGAAACTTAGCTAACAAACTCTTCTGGTGTTCGGCATGTTTCGCAGAGAGGTCACTTGGAACCAGCAGGTCCCTCAAGTCAACATTCCTCTAGGTAGTACTATATACCGTTGCGTTTTCGATGTGCCTCTGACTGCTACTTTCACTACAGAAAGTGAGGTTACTGCCAAGGGCATCGAACACTGAGAAGGGCGCACAGTCTCTCTGTGTGTCTGCTTACACTGGCAAAGGTGGGTCCTTTGCCATATTCGAATTGGTTTGTCTACGTACCCTTCGGTGCCTCGGATATGGACAGAGATTCCTCAATGGTTTCTGCATCTGCATAGGCAGTGAGGTTCCCATCTACGAACTATGATCACTTCTCCCCTGGATTTACGTCACAACTCCTAGACTACGTACTTTGTTTGTGGGGTCTGCGTTTAGAAATGGTCTGTTTCCTACTTGAGCAACAGCAATTATACGCTGTTTGCACCCTGGTTTATGCAGCTGTTAGAGCAATGTTGTTGCTATGGGGTCTTCCCCACCGTCGTCTCTCAGCCAGGCTTTTCTTCTCATTCCCAGGCGAGTCTGGAGTCATACAATATCTGCATTCAAACAGGCTGTAGGTGGCTGAAACACAAATGTTATCTTGCCATTAGATTTGCATGATCTGTCTCTCAATCTCAGCAGAATTTGCGAAATACGGTGGAAGTTTCGGCGATTGCGGCAGATATAGCCGCTACACTACCACACATGCTAGCACCAGAACATATCTGTCAGAAAGTAATGTTTCTAGATACGTTATGGAATACTCCATTCGATAAAGAAATCGCATATCATGCAGGACTGCCAATTGCATGTAAGAGAATTAAGACGCCTTTCTGATTAAGCGCAAGGTTCACTCAAACAAGGTGAAGTTGCAGGGAGCCTACATGGTGGCCACGGCAGTGCATCGGGTTTTTGATAGACCGTTCGTCATCAGCTTATAAACAAACCTAACTATTCTATGGGCAGCAAGACCCTACAACTTAGAAGGCTTGGTTATATGCTACCAATAATAAGCCTAACTAGCTGATTCATCACTCACCTATAGATTGACCGACTCGCAATGTGTGAAGGACACACCAAGAAGGACTTTTTTATCCAACAACCCAGTTTGTGCGTGCCGCCTGTGATTGCTCAGAATAAGCTGGCCTTGTGTTGAGAGACACAGGGAGGCGCAGCACCGAATTTTGATGTCACGGGACAATCACGATGTGCGACCAGCATAATGTAGCTTGTTACACCTGCCATCTGTGCTTCGTCTGGGCTGCAACCTGCGTGATTTGAACACAGATAGTTAGTCTTGAACGCAGATTCATGCGTGTACTTGCACCTCTGTAGGCCTTCTACATATGTAAACAGTTCAGGTCGCCTACGCCGCACACAAATATATGCTGTACAATATGATGCGTAGGTTCTGTGAATATCTCAGTAGGAGGGACTTTGTCTGCGTCATGGCGAGTGAGATAGCTGAGCCTGCAGGTGCTTCCAGGATGGCAAGGTGCTGAACGTATAAAACACAAATTCCTCGGAGGTAGGCACCACTTAGATGGATCCACGCAGTTGGTTTGATTCCTCTCTCACGGTTGTCTTTAGCTGCGTGGCTCTTCACTCATGCATTTTACAAGAACAATGCGCTTTCATTCTTCACCGCAGGTACTTCCTCACCATTGCGACAATCTGTGTCTTGAGTAGACCTTTGTGTTACCCAGAAGGTAAGCTTTTGGAGGGCAAGCTAGGGACCTCTGATTTTGCAGATTAAACAACTCTCGACTCAGACTTGCATAAGTAACTGAGCAAGCTGGTGATTCCCGCCTGGTCAGTACGGATTCTTATGCTATCGCACAGCTTTATCTATCACACGCTTGGGCCCCAAGAAAATATGTCCAGCATGAGTATCCGTTTTAATCCGCAGGTTAAGTTGTGAACGTTTTTGACCAAGAGTTGCACCTTTTCTTTGAGTTGCCCTTTTGGCTCTGCCTGCAGGATGTACGTTGCTGGGAACGCCCACAACTAATTCAGCCTGCAGGCTAGATCACCTTACATGGTTGCCTAGGGATTCCACCGCAGTGGAACCTTACTCAGTACCTGGACTGCGTCTAGCCAGACTGAAGCAACTTGCTCTTCAGGCGGCAGCTATAGGTAAATATTTTTCTCGTGGATTATCAGGGAGTGGGTTTCGTTTATGTGAAGGTTTGTGTTGTAGCTACTGTACATTCCACAAACAGTTAGTGGCACTTTTGTTCCGAAAAGTATGGAAACTCAAGGGAGTCTCCTTGCAAACTCTGCGCTAGTGTGTTGTGTATAGACTGAATCCATTGGTGCTCTGCTTGCACCCGTAGGAAAATATACGGTTTCATTGTTTCACCCTCAGGCGTGTGGCGCATTTACTGCACATAAAGGTCTCTGAGTGGTGTTCTGAGAGTAGATTGTAAGTATCATGAGCCGATTTCTTTCTATGTGGTGCTTAAATGCGCTTAACCATTACGCTGTTTACTGTGTTGTTGTGTCCAGGATCCATATTGGAGTTCGCAGCAAGACGCACATAGCGTGAGACAGAAACTGTGGATGCTGAGCATTCTCATATGGCTAAAAATGGCAGGCAATATTCTGAGAATAGCACGTATGTCCTACTCCGAGTGAAAAAGGTTCGTTCTCATGAGAAAGACTTTGGTAAGTGGTTTGTGTATTTAAATCGCACTACACTGTAGAAGAGTACCCCGGTCCCACGGTGACTGTTATTAGCTAACAAAAAACAGAATTCGCTATAGCCTGTACGTTGACGCAGACGTTTTGTGGTGCATTTACTCAATAACCATAGTGATCTGGTTTGCAAGCACTTTACCTAACTCTCAATTTTCTTAATGAAATCTTCGGGACACAATCCACAAGACACCTCTGGACCACAGGCGTTTGACTCAGCGGCATCAGCGGTATCTAGTGTCACGTTGAATACAGCAAGTGCGCCCATATATTCTGACGTCTCTACACATGTTTTGGATTCTTTGATGACTTGCGAAATTATGGAGCACATGGTCTTCATGCAAGGTGCTGCTACCCAACCGGTGCTGTTGGACTGAATATTTTCTATTACTACACCTTTATCCTCGTTGCAAAGGATGTATGTCTTCCCTCATGGCAGACATGCCGGAAGAAGGCATCAAGCCGTCTGGGCACGGGGAGCCTGAATGTGCAACTTTTTCTGCGGTCTATGCTGTACGAACGCAGACTGTGCCAGCACCAGGGTAGAGGAATCCTTCCCCTAGGGGCATATTCCTTTAACAAGTGAATATCGGTTTTGGAGTGCCTCCGTACATGGATATACAGGTTGTATGTCTTGCGGAAAATGATTCTTATGCCATACGAAGCATTTTGCCACTGCTGTGCGCTCATCGACGGTCACTGTTTCGCTCAGTAGGCATCGACGGGGAGTTGTGCTATCTTCGTATGGGCATTTGACACCTTACAAATGCACACCCTGCATAACGGAAGCGTTCAACTCGAGTCTCCTCAAGTTTCTCGGTGGTTTAGGTGATCCGAGCCATGCTCTGAGCAGCAAGTGCGTATTCTCACGGATAGGTTCCTTGCTCGTGCGTATAGGGGATGGCTCGAGAGGTACTGAAAAGGCCAGCAAGAACTGCGACACACGGGTAGACCGTTGAAGCGGCATAGAGTTTTGAATTAACAACTTAGATTCTCACGATTATGTGACGTGAGCAATTTGTTCGTAGTTGGGTTTGTATAACCTTCCTTCCCCATACTAGGATGTAAGCTTGGAGATTCACTGAGGGTACAGAGAATTTAGTTGAAATAGTAGAATTCTTGTAATTGGAGCTGAATGCATCTATTTGTTATCTTGGTTTTAAGCGAGACCAGTTGGTATCGCTTGCCCGATGCGCAGATTGTAGGCCTCGTCTCGTTGATCATGATCACATGAATTAAGTCACTTGCACAACTGGAAAGCTGTACGTTTGTGCAGCAGCTGGGTCTTGGCATACAGCCTCCTTGCTCCCGGCTCTTCCCTCTAATTTATTGCTGCCTTTATTAATGCTGCTAGTTGTGTAGCAGTACTAAGCGAGGGACAGTTTGGCCTCCACAGGTGTTTCGGTCACACCCTCATAAATTTCAGCAGTATGTCAGTGATTGTACACAGTACAGGTGCATTTATACTTGAGTGAATATCTTTTCTAAATTCGTGCAGCTTGTACGTAGTCGATGAAGGTATGAGGAAGACGAACTGGTGGAAGTATCCTGCAGCGCAGCGCCACTAAGAGGAAGTGCTGCGCATGCGAGTTGTCAAATAACTGCTGGCAGGACTGATGCGTGACTCGCATCAGATACCTCCGTGTTTCTCAAACAGATTGTGCGTTTGATTTCCACGTTGCCAACAAATGCTAAGTATGCATTGTGAACATCTGCGTTTATTTACAGTGCCGCTGTAGGTGTTGTCGCCTATATGGGTTTTTCAGTTATTCAGCGGGAAGTAGCGTCATGAATGCCGTTTGGAAACGCATACATGGCCCTGCGTTTGTTGCAGAAAGTACAACTTTGATACAGGACCTGCTGCTGCTAGGCAGTCCGAAATGGAGTTCAAGGTCAAATAAAATATGCGAAACACGATTCAGTCCATCCAAAACACAAAGCGCCAATGAAGCCAATACCTTTATACTTGCACACATACCTGAGCCATGCTTTTACTAGCTTCCTATTATTTCTGCACAGACATTTTTGTTATTGGTTGTTTGACGATACCGGTGAAATCACCAGAAGAGTTTGGAATGCAGATTCCTCAGTATATAGGACGAGTGCTGACTCTATCTGCTCTCATTCCAATATGCTGCTCGTCATAGGCCCGGAACAATGTGCATATTTTGTTCTAGGTGGAGCGGGAAAACGGGCAGTAAAATTTCTTCTACCTACAGCTAGTGAGTGCTGAATATGCTGAATATGTAAAATGACAATGCCGCCTCACAGTACCAGTTGGGGGACACTGATTTCAACAGATCAAAATGGTTGTGCACCTGCACCTTGTGATTTGTTGTTTGTACCAATACATCTCACAGACCTGGCCGCAGGTACTCCAACGCTCTAAACTGGAGACAACTAACATTCTTGAATCTTTCACGGGGTCTCTTGACTCCGGCATCTAACAATGTGCTCTCTCGCACTCAGGCAGTACGATTTCCTATTCTAAGTGCCGTGACGCTCGTATGCGACGGTTCTCTGAAGAACCACACTTATTGGATATCAGGGGGCAAATTTATGTGTCTTCTCTCGAAGATTGCGGTTTTTGGATATTACTCGTAAACTCTTCACGGTTGCTTTTACACACCTTCTAAGTGCGGACAAGGAATTCAACTGCATGTCAGTCGATGTCCCAAAGTTTGCGATAGAGCACTGAAGAGGCCTGTTGTGATGATCGGGGGATGCGCCAGAGTGCTGCCCAGTAAATTACCGCATTCGCAGGTGGTGAGACTGCTCCCAAAGCGATAATCGTATGCTGCGGAGCTTGTGATTGGTACTGGAGAACAATCTCAGCAGATGCTTAAGACGCTTGAAGAATGCTTGGTGATAGGTGTGCTTGACCTTGTTGAATCTAAAGAATCTGGTTTGGTTTGCCGTACGTTACGCACGGAAGTTACTTCATTATATTGGTTTAAATGAAGTAAAGGGTGGGTTTATGACCAGTGTCGGCTAAACCGTGGCGCCCTTAGGTCGTGCGTTCATTTGTTGCCTACCGAAATATCATAGCGACGACTCCTCTGACGCAGCTGGTAAACAGTTTCTGTGTGTAAAAGCGTAATTCACTGATATGGTTTCTATCAGACATTAGGCTGTTGCATGACGGTGACCACGACAACTTTATATGGATTATGCTATCCATTTCAGTGAAAAAGACGAAAACCGCTCTGGTCCTATTGTTGCAGCAAGTGAGATTTACCCCCACGAAATAAACAACTCTCTCTTTCTCTCTCTCTCTATCTCTCTCTCTCTACATATATATATATATATATATATATATATATATA